>NW_028135455.1:0-183775 GCF_964662115.1 Mustela nivalis | reverse complement strand
GGTTGGATGCTTAACCCATGAGCCACCTAGGTGCCCAAGAAATTCTTAACTATAGAGAAAAAAACTGATGGTTACCAGAGGGGAGGTGGGTGGGAGGATGGGTGAAATAGGCGATGAGGATAAAGGAAGGCACCTGTCATGATGAGTACTGGGTGATGTATGGAAGTGCTGAATCACCATATGATGGTGATGATGTTACTAAAATAACACTGTACCCTAACTATGCTAGAATTAAAATTAAAAAAAAAAAACAACTGTAAACTTGGTATTGAGTTTAAGGTAGAAAAAAAAATTCTCATCAGGATGAAATAATCCCTGAAAGCTTAATTGAGAAGGTGGGACTGAAACCATGATTTGAAGGAAGAGAAGGAAAATTTTTTTTCTCTGATCTGAAAAACATAAACTTATGAATCTGGTACCTGAACCAAATTTAAATGACATATATAAAAACTGATGATTGTTCATTTTGCCAGAGAGATTATGTGTCCCATTCCTGATAAACAGATGAAAGTCAATATAATTATCAGCCAGCCTCTGTTTAGTTGCTTGCTTATTGCTATTTAAGCAATCAAGTTTTAAATAAAACATGGAAAGAGAAATGCCAAGTACTACCAAAAGAAATAAATCAAATTTAATTAGTTTCCAGGTACACACTTCTTATTTAGGCCCCCAGCTGGCTTTCTCTCTTGCCCCTGTCAATGTGAAGGATGGGGAATGACCAAGTTAACACTGATACTCTGAGGGCAAAGACAAACAGGTGTACTTCCCAGAGTTGTGAGAAAAAAAAAATAGTTTTGCTGATGGTTTATAAAATTAGACTTTTATACATTTTAAGGGAGTGGGTGCAGTTTCCTATAATGCTTATTCTGAAGTAATCAGGAAAATAATTAGCTACTTTACATAATTATTATCAGTTGATGATATAATTGTGTAGTAATAGAAAGAATGACATTGATTATTACCCCAGGAATGAAAAACACATTTTTCTCTAAATTAGTTTCATTCAAAGCAGAAGAAAACACAAAACACATAGCTGAAATGGGACATAATGTTAGAAACATTTTAATTCATGTCACTCTTTGATGTTTAAAAATTTCAAACCAGCTCATTCACATTGTGTAAGTTACGATGACAGACCAAGAGCATCTTCCTCACTTTGTGTGTGCAAGATACATAAAAATATTGGAGAAAACAAATCTTCTATTGAATAAATTTACCCTTACTTCTTTATAAAACTGAAGATGACAAGAATTCACCTTCAACAAAATATATACTTACTGGGCATAAATATGTTTTTAATTCATAAAATGGGCAAAAGTCTCTTTTATCTTGTTTGTTTTTGAACATTGCTTAGTGCTGCATATTTTCCCCCAGGTTTTTTATCTGTGAAATGCAGTGTCTCATTTGCATATTTCTAGTCTCATGAAAATTTAAGGTTACAGGACCTAAGTGAGTAATATTCTATTTAACTTGACATTCAGGCTGCAAACAGTCCCTGGATCTAACAAATTTTTGGTTTATTTTCCTATCTTTTTTAGATATTTGAGGGACTAAAATTTTATATTCAATTGGAAAGCTTTATAGCAAGTCAGATAATGAAGATAAATAAGGTAGACCATAATGGTGATTTTTTAAAACAAAATATGCACTTCTGTTTATATTGTTTTGGTATTAATATGTTCTCTCAAATTGTTCTTTAAAATAGAACAATTTTAAGACACTTCTACCTATGTAATAACCTGGGGAATTTCCAAGTAAAAGTTTATTCATTTAATTCTGGGTTTCCCATGTATTTGTGCAGTGCATAACTGCAAACTGTAAACAAGGTAAAATGTGGTGGTGTCCAGCCCAGCTGGAGCCAAGGCAGATTAATTATGATTAAACCGAGCTGAATTTTTATTTTGCAGGAAACAATATTCTAATGATGAAACCCAGAAACAGGATAGTTGATGAGGTACTTATACGTTTATGATTAGAGGTGAGGGGAGGACAGCAAAGGAAAGAGGGGAGAGGAAGAAAAAAAAAGAGGAGCCACGTTCTAGGATCCAAATGTGAGTTGGTGAGATCAGGAAATGAAGTAGTTGTCATTGCATCTTTGCAAATAGACCAGAGCCCAACAATGAGGGATAGGAGGACAGGGCTAGAAGTACCTGAGATGAAGACGCTGGACACCACCGTGCCATGAGGTTTTATACACGGTTCCGCTGACATGACTGCAAGAGATGCAGTGTAAAACTCTATACCTGGGTTTGTATTTGAAACCTTGTTTTGTATTCATCCTTTTTTAAGAACTGCAAAAAATTTCAAAAAGTGATACATGCAGATAGTCAATAATGTTATCAAGTATTTCTAGTTCTATACCTTCTGAGTAAGCTCTGGCTTCCTTAGGTGAGGTCACATAACTAGTCCTGACCAATAACTCATACACAGAAGAGTCCTGTATACATTCTAGGCTGGGCCATTAATTGCTGGTTCAAGACCTTGTGGAAGTCTCCCCTCCCTCTGCAACAGTGACCTGCTCTATTAACCTTGGTTCCTGAGATAGCAAGGTCACCAGTCTCCCTCCAATATGCAGCAGATATGTGATGTGATTTATAAATAGATCTTTGCTATTTTAAGCTACTGAAATCTTGGGGTTTGTTCTTAGCAGCATAACCTAGGTTATTTCCAACAGAAATATGCCCCTAATTGTTTTTGGATTTTCCAGTTTCTAGGTTACTTCTGATTAAGTTAGAACATTATTTTGATAGCCTTATTCTCCCCTCTAAAAGAGTAAAATATTAAGTCCTGCTTCAAGTTGCAAAATCTGATGGCTTATTATCGCCTAAAATGTCCATTCCACGTGGCTCTCTGGTTACAGTAGTTTCTTATGCTCTCTCCCTCTCTCATACCTGGTTTTGGCTACTTCTACAGGTTTTCCTGTCATTAGTTCTCAATGGTTATTCTACCAGTAGCTGTGCCCTTCATGCTTTAAAGCTAGATCCATTTTCCAAATGTTGACTTTATCATGGTGCTCAGTTCTGGCTAGATCCTGGCTGTTTTTTCTTTCATGCTGGATCCACATGGTAAATGTGACCCCTGGTGACGAGTCAACCTGGAGGTAGAGAGCTTATTAAATAGCCCAACAAAGAATGTTAATAGCAAGGTCAGGAGAGAGAAAAAGAGAAAGAAGTTCAAATTCTGAATGCTCAGAATCAAGAGGTAGGCTGGCCAAAGCCCAGGCTCAGAGGCCAGTAAGTTGATACGAAACAGGTGGAGCAACTTGGGACACTGGGCCAGGAACTTAGAAAAGATCTTAGCTCTCCAGATCTCAAGGGAACTTGGGGAGAGAGATCTGCAAAATAAAAAGCACAGTGAATTATTATGAAAGGAAAAGTAGAACAGTGATGATCAATAAGGGAGCATGTGATAGTATAGCAACTGCATTTTTGGCTCTAGCATCTTCTTTAGACCAATATTTCTCAAAGTGATGACCTTATATCAGTTACCTCACTATCGCTGGGGGAAAGGGGCTGACAAAATGAATAAATGGATCTACTAAATAATTATACCTAGGTAATTCAGACGAACACAAGAAGATTCTATTTCCCACTAAGAAGGACATGACACCTTTGTCCAGGAGTCTAAAACTGAATTGGGCAGAGAGAAGTACAATAAATTATTAAATAAGTACATATATGAAATGGAGTTTAAAATATAGGCAAAGAAAAAAATAATTTCTGGAAGCATTCCTTATCTTGAAGCTTTTAGGTTTCAACATGCCAGGAGAGGAAAAGGTCAAATGTGACAAAAAGATAGTTAAATAAGGCAATTTTTGATTAAAAAAAAAGAAAAAAATGATTGTGGCCATTGCTGTTATGAACATTGGATAAAGAGGATACGGTTCATATATACAATGGAATAGTATGCCTCCATCAGAAAGGATGAATATCCAACTTTTGTATCAACATGGATGGGACTGGAGGAGATTATGCTGAGTGACATAAGTCAACCAGAGAAAGTAATTTATCATATGGTTTCACTTAACTTGTGGAGCATAAAGAATACCATGGAGGCCATTAGGGGAAGGAGAGGAAAAGTGAATTGGGGGAAATTAGAGGGGGAGACGAAGCATGAGAGGTTCTGAACTCTGAGAAACAAACCGAGGGTTTTGGAAAGGGGGAGGGAATGGGTGAGCCTGGTGGTGGGTATTATGGAGGGCCCATATTGCATGGAGCGCTGGGTGTGGTGCATAAATAATGAGTCTTGGAACACTGAAAAAATAAAATTAAAAAGAAGAAAACTTAAAAAAGAAGAGAGAATTTTGTGTGAACACAAAGGAAGGGATACTTATTTCAAATTAAGAGAGTAGGTGCACCTGGGTGGCTTAGTGGGTTCAAGTCTCTGCCTTCGGCTCAGGTCATGATCCCAGGGTCCTGGGATCAAGCTCCGAGCTGGGCTCTCTGCTCAACAGGGAGCTTGCTTCCTCTTCTCTCTCTCTGTTTGCCTTGCTGCCGCCTTGTGATCTGTGTTTGTCAAATAAATAAATAAAATCTTAAAAAACAAAACAAAACAAAACAAGACCAGTGGTGCCTGGGTGGCTCAGTGTGTTAAAGCCTCTGCTTTCAGCTCCAGTCATGATCCCAGGGTCCTGGGATTGAGGCCCACATCGGGCTCTCTGCTCAGCAGTGTGCCTACTTCCCCTCCTCTCTCTCTTCCTGCCTCTCTGCCTACTTATGATCTCTGTCTGTCAAATAAATAAATAAACTCTTTTAAAAAAAACCAACAAAATAAGAGGAAGGAAAGGTATTCTGAGAGGGCGAAAGAATATAATTAAAGGCACAAAGGTGGTAAAAAGTTGCACAGAGTACCTCCTAAGCCTTTGGCTTCCAAATGTTTCACAGTTATGCCGTGCTTGCTATCAACAGGTAGCTTATGTTAAAAGTTTCCTGGACCCCAGACATGAGGATTTTGGATTAATGGTTAAAGTTGGTCCCAGGGAATTATACTTTTGAAAACTCATCATATCCATCAGGAATCTTTGTTGCAAGGGGTAGAATCTACTCCAGAGGCATTAAGAAGAAATTTATTTGAGAAAAACCTCTGTAAATAAACATTATTCATAGCAGCCTGAAAGTGAAAACAATCCAAATGTCCAACAACTGTTAGATGAATAAACAGAAAGCCATGCAATGGAATACCACTTACTGAAAAGACCCAGAGTAGTGATACATGATACAACATGGATAACTTCAAACATTAGTGAACAAACATTAGTGGAAAAGAGCCAGATGCCAACAACCACATATTACATGATTGCATTACATAAAATACAAAAAATGTAAATCTATATAATCCAGAAAGAAAGGAAATTAAAAGTTGTCTATGGCTGAGTGTTAGAATCAGGATTCACTACAAACAGACATAAGGGATTTGGAGGGAAATACTCAAAAATTGGATTATGGTGACTGATGCACACACATCTCTGTCAAACTTACCCCCCAAATCACTGAACTGTATACTGAAATTAGCAAATATTATGACATGCATATTTTACCTCAAAAAAACTGTTTTAAAACTACCCTGATACTCACAGCACTGCAGCTCAGAGGGAGCCTGCCCAAACCCCCCAAACTATATAGCACAGAAATGCCACCAGCACCATGTTGCCCTAGACACTCTAACTGACTAGCACCAGGCCTCTCACCAATACCTGGGGTGTTCCAGCCAGGCCTCTCCGAAACCCTAATGCAGAGCTGAGGGTGGGTGTGGCACTCAGCAGCACCAAGGTGGCCGCGGGGGAGCCTGGGAACATGAGTGTCTGATATTGGCTACTTCCGTACAGGAAAGGAGCATCTATATCCCAGCAAAGCTCATCTGTAGAAAATCTGTAATCATAGCAAGGATCCTTGGAAGTGAGGCAACCGAACTCCTCATGAGATTCTGATAGACAGCCAGCTTTAGGGATCAATATACCATACGGTAAGTTCCTCTGGGGCTGTATTTTCTGATATATATATATATATATATATTTTTTTTTTAACCCAAGGAGCCGATGTGGTTGAAACATAGCTAGAAGAGGAGGGCATTAGGGAAAAGGTAGAATGCCTGTAGGGGCAACTCCAAAGTGAGAGGGAAAGCTTCATAAGTGGCGAAGTAGTCAACAAGTAGGATGCCTCTGGTGTCTCTTCATAGTACCTTCTTAACATTTATGAAAGAATAGCACATTCTTCCAGAGGACACACTCACCAAACCCAACACACTAGAGGACACTTCCATCATTGAAGACTATAAGTCAGAAAGATTGAAATGTAACAAATTTCAGAAAGGAAAATGACAAAATCACAGCAAAACAAAAAAACAAAACAAAACAAAACAAAAAAACAAAAACCACATTGTAAATAGGTAACAGAAATTCCATACATGTGCAAATAAATGGTATTTTATATAACCATCCATACCTTTATGTAATGAACATTTAACCATGAGTACCCAATTGTTCAAATGTGATCATCTTTGTAGGATTAGCACCGTCATTCTTTTTAATAACAATGGCTTTCTCTTGTGACTTCTATGTGACACTGAACCACATTTATGACAGAAAACTATATTCACATCAACTATTTTGGTCTTCTTTTTAAAAGGTAATGAGATTAGACATCATGGAGATGGGGACTTGAGTTCTGCTGGACTTGAGACTGGGTAGAATTTTGATGGGGAAAGGGGAGAAGAAAGGAATCTGAACAATGGAGTTCATTCACGTATATGCACTAGGAGGGTGCAGAGCAAGTGAAGAAATAGCAAATAGCCTTGCAGTCACATTTTCTCTCCCTTTTAAAGTTATCAAAGTCATTTTTTTAAAGATGTCTTTATCTAACATCCTAAGTGCCTCTGAATGCACCATTGTTTATATTTATTCCACTTATTGTATATCAGAGCTACTCCGACACCTACATTTCTTATAATCTTTATTTCAAAGCATTTGACATCCTAGTTGGTATTGAATACTTGAAACAACATGCATTATTCTAGAATGCAGTGAAAGAGAGAGAGAAGAAATATGCATCCGAATTACCAGGGAAAGTATATAATATGCTTTCCTCGTACAGCCTGGAAATGAAAACCAAATTTTCCTGACTATGAATGTGAAAGTCCTAGAAGATTCAGTAGTTACTTTTAAGACTGAGAAAAGAGATGTTTAAGCTGGAAATGATGAAAGGCTTTTTAATTAAAGCTGCATGAAAGATGGCTCTGCAATTTACTCTATTTTCATCATACACTCCTTCCTAACTTCAGTAAATCCTGGGGAGGTTGCGAAGCCAAGTGCTCCACTCCTTGTGCCAATCTTGGTTGCTAAATGTTTCCCATTCATTGTAATGCATCATCTGTAAGAGTCGTCCAAGTTCTCTATGTCCTTTCTACTCTTTGGACTACAATGATTGTGAATGGGCCTGAATAATAGTGCCTAGTTTCCCTCTCCCTCTCTGTCCTACTTTCAAAGATAACAGTTGCTTGTTACCATCATAAACAAGGATGGCATGCAAACACAAGAGAGCTTTTCGATATGCCATTTATTTCACCCAGAAGGGCAGAAACCCTCCGTGCACCCCATTGCAGCAAAAACACTGATGGTATTTGATTGACAAGAAATTGCTTTTGAAGTCACACAGAATTCAGGAGATGGTTCCCGACCCCAGATTGGGTATGATGCTGTTATGGCTGCAGAAATACAGTTAGTTATGCTGCATATTAAAGTCTATGGCAGCACTTATGGCTTGGTATCAAAACAGCAAGGGAAATGGATATGTTAATTATCTTGATCTCAGTAATCATTCCATAATGTGTGTGTATAAAAAATATATATACATATACATACACATATATATTTCAAATCATCACATTGTATATTTAAATAAATAAAACCATATTTGTTAATTATTCCTTAACAAGGTGAAAAAAAAATAGATAGCAGGGGGCAAATAGCTCAGGAATGTTTCTTTTTGTAATCATTTGTTTATGTACCATGTTATGTGATGGAAAATTAGGAAGTAAAAATATACTCCTACAGACATGTCTTATTGCCTTCCATCTCTTACACCAAACCCCCCTTAGAACATGCATATTCTGGTTTCTGAATAGAAGTTCATGCTCCGTCCTTCTCATCTTTTATTCCTACAATAATTCTCCCTACATTTAAATTCTATTCATTCTTTAAGGTCCATCCTAAAACCCAACCTCTCCAGTCAATTTTGTTCCTTACTTCCACAGATCTTATAGAGTGTACAGATACCATCAATTTGGCATCTGCATGTGCTTTATCTTAGCTATATCATTATCTAACGATTTGGGGTGAATTATCCTTATCTCCTAAGCATTAATGAATATGCGGTTCAGGAAGGAACTCTGTCTTCTACTGCTTTTATTCCCATAGCTAGACTTACCAAAGGAGATTCACAGTATTTGTTGATACTCTGGTATCTCACTTTTCAAAATAGAAAAACTCATCATATTAGAGTTAGGAAGTTAAGTGCAATTTCTCATTTAATGTGTTATTTTTCTTTTCATCTCTATGACATCTGAGACAGGTGGTCCCTCCAGACTCTGCTTGAACATCTCCAATGAAAAGAAGTTTATTAAATTTCTAGACAGTTCATTTCATTTTTGGACAGCTTTAAATGCTATAAAATTCTTTCTAATTGTGGCCTAAGGTCCTCTTTAGTAACTTTTATTCATTGGCCCAATTCTGCTTTGAGAAATGAATGTAAGTTCCATCGTCCTTTTCATAACGTTCTTACATAGTTGAAAGCAAACAAGCATGCATCACTAGGAGCTTAATCAAAAAGAAACCACCAGCACAAGAAGAAGCAATTCTCTCTTCTACTGGCAACTCGAACTCATCACTTCCACGAAAGGGAAACATCAGTCCAAACCTAAAGATGCTTGCTGAGCAGCTTATTATGACCTAGAGGGCTTTAAACCCTGGATAGTCCCCTGTTTAGAGACACAGAAAAGTCACATACTTACTGGAGCCTCAAAACATAAAGGAACCTTAGTATTTTTCAACTGAAGTTTGAACTTCTTTTACAGAATGTCTCTGATGTAGTTTTTTTTCTGCTTGACTTAGAAATCTTTACATAAGCATAAGCAGCAACAGTGTTGATTTAACAAGCAGGTTATGCAATGAAGCCATGGTATTAAATGATTAAATGCAGCCCAGGTTCATGTGATCAACTGAATCAAATCTATGAAGAAGCAAAGACATCAATTAAGTCTGTAAAAATTAAAATAATACTTATATCAGAGATAAAATGTTTTCATTGACTAAGGACATGTTGAAATGTGTTGAAAGAACACTGGCATGACATCTGTGAGATTTGGTCTATTGGCTTAGTTTTGTTTATTAGTTTATATAACCCATGATTAGGTACATGGATTTCAGTTTCTTCAATTACTAATGGAAGAAGCTGAAATGGGTGAATACCAAGGCTGTGTGAAACTCAAACTTACCCTGTCGGTGAGCACTCTTTTGAGTTCTATGTCTTTGGGTTTCTTGGAAAAGTTCTTCAACATCCTACTGAAAAGAAATAAAGCAAAATATCAATCATTTCTTTCATTGATAATATCAATTTGTCCTTGAAAAATTCTACGAAAGCCAAATAAAATCATTTATCATGATCAACTATCTCCCATGCTTGTATTTCCCAAATTCTAGAATTTTAAATTCTTGTAATTTCCCAAATTATTAGTGTCCCCCAATTTGGCCTGATACCTGTGCCAGCCTCTGTATGGTGTATTTCATATATAATCTGAATTCACAGGGGTTTTAGAGACTGAACTCCCTTATCTTATAGTTCAGGTATACTGAGTTCTAGTTCAGACTCTTCTACTAGCTCATCACTCAATGATGCAATTTATACAACAGAGTGAATTCTTTCATAATATTAAAAACTACCTTCTAATTTACCAGTTTTATATACTAGATAATTCTTACTGTGGATAACCAACTCCACATCTCTGAAGCCATGTCTAATTGCAATTATCCAAGTGTGATAAGCCTTTAAAATCTTGCTTTTCCTATAGTTGCTTGCTTAATTGAAGGGAAGGAAAAATAAAAACCCCGATGGAAGGGTAATCAAAGCTTGAAATATGCATTTAAACTGCTTAGGGTAACTGAATTCACAAACTAATTACTGGTTCATCATCTGGCCTGTGCTGTATGATTCTGGATTGGAAGGAGCTGCCACATATGATTGTATCTCTTTGTGCCCAAGTTGGTGTGACAGGCAAATGTGTGCCAAGACCATAGCATTTTCCCTTTTCATAAAGTAGAAGAGGCACAGGCATACAGGGCAGAGTAATGCTTCTGCCTTCAGGATAATAATGGTGAAACCTCTTGTCCCTGAACAACCTGAGACAACTTGCTCGTTTTCAGTCATGACAAACAGAAATGAACATAAATTTCTCAGCCTTACTGCAATTTTATTCTCTGCAATACCCGTTTCTCTAAACGAGATTCTCAGGCACAAGTGCCTAGGAGGGACTTTATAATACTCCCACTCTATATCATTTTACAACAAAATTTCTGTCCAGTTCTGAGATTATGAGAAGTTGTTTAGTAATTTCCCTGTGGAAAGAACAAAGTGATGTAATAAAATTGTAGCAGTACGTATTATCAACAACATTAACGGAACTGTACCAATTGTGAAAATAAAGGACACTCAGGTGCCAGGGGATCTATGAAACTGGAGATTCTGAGGACCAGTATAGATAAATTATAGGGCTGAGCCCATGTTTTCTTTGGATGCTGAGTTGGGAATGGGATTGAAGGAAGCTATCTGCTTCCTTTCTCAGATCCATCTTTTTCCTCCTTCCCTGCCTTTTCTCATCTTCAGTCTCCAGAAATATAAGAGGCAAAAAGGCAAAAAGTTAAAAAAAAAAAAAAAAGATTGAAATCTAGGATGACGAATCCTGTGACAGGACAAACACTTTCTGTAAATCAAACACTTGAGTATTTCTATATGTGTGATTCAGCCATTCCACTGCAAGGTGTTAGCTCAAGCAAATTATTTATAGAAGTATCTTAATCACAATGGTATTATTTAATTCAGTTCAACAAATATGTTAGGAAAACCCACTCTATGTCTGTTAGTAACTGGTTAGGTATTGAAATTTTTTTTAAGTCAGCTAAGTAGATGTAGGTGTATAGAAGCCAGGAATAGGTATTTACACAGTCTTACGGGTTATAAAAGAGGCCCTTTAGGTGCTATGGGTACTTAGAGAGTGGGCACCTCGCAAAAACCAGTGTATAGTAGATTTAGTGATACTGTGATTTATAATGAGAAATACATATTTAGTCTTCATTCCCTTTTCTGTTTCAGTGCTCTTATAATCTCTGGAATTTCCTAAGTGATGAGAGCCATAAAAATACCTTTTGCTATGTTAATAAGGTAACTTTTGGAAAGCACCTCAGGATTGAAAGAGTGTTGCCAGAGGATCCAATCTAGCAGATATAAAGAAGTTCTGAGGAGCTGTACAAAATGAAAGACTTTTAATGGCAGAAGGGAGTGGTGTTACAAAACAAAATTCAACTGAGTAAATTTAAAGATCTAATTGGCTTTCTTCAGTGATTCATGAATTAGGCAGCATCTAATCTAGCAAATAAAAGGGAGCCCTGAGAAGCTGTATAAAATGGAAGATTTTTAAAGGCTGCAAGTGGGTAACACAAGAAAGTCATAAGATTATTTCAGGCAAGGTGACCTCCCTTTGGGGGAAGGGTGGAGGTCTATCATACAGATTACTTCACTGGTGTTGATCAGATAATTCCAGAGGACTGATTAAAGGTCATAGTCTACCTGGGAGTAGGCAAAACTGTCATTCAGTCTTTTTTTGCTGTCTTTTGGGCCTGTTCTGTTCTAACTGTGGGAATAAGGAGGTTATACTAGGCAAAAAAAGGGGGGTCGGTTATTGCAAAGTTACTTCCTTTTAGGGGATGGCAGCAGTTCACCAGGCAGACACCTAACTAGTGCTTATTGGGAGATTCCTGATTGACTGGTTTAAGATTCCACTTCTGAGAGCATCAAAACTGTAATAAGTTAAGGCTGGTGACATGGGGCTTAGCATAAGTGATTCTATTTTGAGCAGTTGTCATGTTTTGTTTATTTTTTAAACAATCCTTTTATAGTAAGTTGATGATTTAGATAGCAAAATGTTTCTCTAAGTTCTATGAGCTGCTCTAGCAAATTAATAAAACTGGAGGAAGGTTGTTGGAATCTCATATCTATAGCAGAGGTCAGAAGCACAAGTGAAGACCTAGACTTGTAACTGCTGTCTGAATTGGGGGCTGGGCAGATATGGGAGACTGAACCCTTAACTTCTGGGATCCTGGTAGATAATGCTGGAAATGAGGTGAATTATAGGACACCCAGCTAGTGTGGGAGAACTGCTGGTATGGAATTGCCCTCATATGCATGGACACATTGGAATTGGGTCCAGAAATCTTAGCCTTCCTGCAAATTTCCAGATATGTTTTAACTCAAATAACTAACTAGTAGATAGTTATATGTTCATATAACAGAATATTACGCACCCATGATTCATGTAGTCATCTGTTAATTCCCATGGAGACATAATATATTATGTGAGAAAAAACAAACAAACAAACAAACAAAAAACAAGCCAGTATAAGGCATGTGCAGTGGGATCCATTTTTGTACAACATAGAACATATTCATGTATAGTTAAATAGTTATATAGGCAAAAATTCCTGGTTAACAACAGCCATCTTGGCACTCATTTTTCACTTTTTGCCTATCTGTACTTAAATAGATGTAAAACTAATCTGTATTACTTCTGTAATTAAAAGGAAAGAAAAGGATGCTTATGAATGAGAAGCTAGCATAGTAAATCAAGTGGAGCAGATGCTAGGACATTGAGACATGTGGCATCTGGTCATCCCAAACACTCTGCTGCAGTGCAATGATGCTTCATCAGCTCCACAGTGCAAGTCAAAGTCAGTATTAGAATTGAATGCAGGTATGCCTGACTCTAAAGCTTGAGCTTTACCTGAGCTATGCTTGAGTCTTTCTAAAAATGATACTATGCTGTTATCTACAGCTGTCCTGATTGCTGATTCAGATGAGAATCAAATAGTAAAGAGAATTCAAAATGAGTCCCAGCAGCAAACAATTTACAAGCTATGAAAACTGCAGGGAATATGCATGTTGGATGGTCCAAAAATGAGTAACTCTATTATGCTGGGAATCGTCACCTCATTATAAATGTCTCCATTCTAATCGCCATCCCTCGTTCCCTCTTAATAATTCAAGCATTAAAATTTTTTATTGGATTGCAAATTGGCACACAGGTCATGAGTCTCACTTCACAACTGTTATATTCAGAAATGGAATGGAAATAATCTTTTTCTGCTCCTAGTCAAGTCACTCATTTGTACTAACCAAATATGCCTAATGGGAAGGAGAGACGTACTTGATGGGAGGAAAAAAAAAATCTTAGGAAGTTAACATTTGTAGTGCAATCAAATTAAATTTCCATTGGATTTCAGTTTAAAATGGCACTTGGCTAGTTGCCACTGATGCATCATCTCCCATATTTCTACTAAAATAACAATGAAGACATAGAAAAAGACAGAAATATACATCGTCTCCAGAAACTGAAAAAGAGCTTATTGCCAGAATCAGATGTAAACCAAAAATGAAAGACCAAAGAAGCATGATGGGGAAACATTAGTCTAACGATGCTTATACCTAGAAAATTGAGTAAACCCCTCCCCCTTGATAGAAATATGGAAATACTTTATTCCTTCCTACACCGTCAATCTGTAAATCAGAGTGTTCAAGTTTGTAACAAAGTAAAAATGCAGCCACCCCTTTATTGGATGCATGTGCTTATTTTTATAGCAGTCGAAATACCGAATCGATGCCTGTTTGCACTCCTTCTATATTCCTTCAGAAATGTTAATTCCAGAAAACAAGAGGGCCAGAAACAGGAAAATATATGCAGTTTTATGCATTGGGTCTCCACACAAGATTTTATTTGAATAAGTAGTCTTCCCACCATGTCTGTTGCTGCTGTTGCTCCTGGTAATGATTATCAATAACCAGGGATCTGACAAGTGGAGAAAGCAGCGCATCCTATTGTAAGCATTAGATAGTCCCCATTGAAGTCTGCAAAATAAGATGAAGAACACGACTGAATAAGATAAACTCTGAGGGTCTGTTTTGCTTTTAGATTCAGCCAGAAGACATTCCTAACAGCTTGCTGTGGCCGGTTGCTTCTGAGGATGCTCATTCTGGACTTCAAGGGCACACTTGTGCTGGCACTGAGCTTGAATCTGTGTGGCCTCAGGGAAGCTATTCAACTTCTCTGAGTCTCAGCTTCCCCGTCTGTAAGATGGAGAGTATTGTACTCTTTCAGCAGGTTAGTATAAGAATTAAATACGATAATAGGTTTGTTCGGACTCTATAAAGCAAATTTAAGAGCTTGCTATTATTATGTGCCTTCTTTTCTTCTATGCACATAGTTTGCTTTGCAAAACAGCCGTGCATTGATGATTGTTCCCTCCTTTTGTTGCCCTTCTGAAGCCCACCGCCCGGTGCTTACTGAGTCTTGAGACATGCAAACTGAGGTAACAGTTGCCACGTATGTTCTGGTATGTTTGGTAAGTTCTATGATTTTGGTATTATCCTTCTACAGATGGGACATGTTTTTCCTTTTCAGGTGTGAATTACCTGTTTTAATAGCATTGTACATGTTTCAGTAGGAATATTTACCATGATGTGTAAGGTCTTTGACTGCTTTAAAAGATGTTTTATTTATTTATTTAAGTTTGTGCTTTGCACAGATCCAAATGCAGAAGTGGGCCTAATAAATAAATCTGATAAAAATTTCTCCAATGACAAAGGTGCAGTCCTTAGGCAGAAGGTACCATAAAAGTCTCAAGCCCATATTTGGTCTTGATATGTGATAGATAAAAAGGAAAATGTAAGTACTCTATAATGAAGTATTTGCTATTCTAATTCAAAGTGCTAACCATTATAACAATTTATTGCAAAACATTTTCATATTGCTATATATTTTGCCAAGGATTACACTATCATTTTTATTCATGTTATTATATTTTATTAGGTTCCTATACTATGCTGCTGTCCATTTACAAGGAACTACATTTCCCTGTTATATAAACTGAGGAGTCATTTATCTTTGAAGAATCTGTGTAAGTGGGAAGGAAGTGCACGTTTAAGTTATAGCTTCCTCTCTTTTCTCCTCAAACGTCCTTCAGTAAGATGCCATACCTTCTATGGGCCTCTGCCAATTTAGCAGTCAGCTGTCTCATAGACTTTGGCGAGAATCAACACCACACGATATATCCCTTTGTTTGGGGTGAAATAACTGTTTTGTTGTTCTCTGGTGTTTTGCTTTTGAGCCTCTTCATGTTCTAAGGTGGTTGTGATTGATAGACTTGAATCTAAAATGTGGTTCCTTCTTCACCCCTTCCTTTTTCCTTACCTTTCTTATCATTTTCTATCATTAGTCTTGATTCCCTTTCCTAACTCAGAATTCTTGTCATCACTTAACCATAGAAAAGAAGGAAGTGGGTGCCCAAATCTCTAAATTGTTCTGAGAGATGGAGGTTTGGTTATATTGTACCCATGGTATGTGACTGCCTCAGGCACAGAGAGAAACGGACACATTTCCTGCAGACCATTCAAAGGGGCTTCATTTTTGTAATTACTGGAGGCTAATATGTGTAGGTTTCTCTAATATTATCTGGTACAATTTTTGTCAATTACTTAATTACTTCCTTACTGGGCAGTGGCACCGAGGAGTAGAAATAGCACTCTAGAGGGACTTCTTGGCTCTCATCAGCTGGGGCAGAGTGCTATTTGGTCCAGATGTGGATTCCCACTAGTTCTCCCTCGCTTCCAGTTACCTCCACCGGACACCATAATTTGGGAAATTAAAAGACTGCCCAGTACATGGTTCTTATTCCTGCCCCTGCCAGATCCCACCCACATAGAAGCCGATGCAATTGTCCAGACATGCGCCAGGCATCAGTGGTTTTAAAAGCTTTCCTTGTGATTCAAAGGATAGAGAACATCTGATTTAGAATTTTCAGAAACCATCAACAAATTCTGCTTTCCTTCCTCTTTTTAATTTTTTCCTCTTCTAGACCTACTTGGCAGGTTATGCCAGGGACTAAATATATATAACACCTATACGTGTCATCTGGCCCACCCTCCTCATGCCTTAGCATCAGAGTCACCTGGGAATGCCGGAGAGAGGCACAGATTTCTGGGCCTCATCCCAGACTACGGAATCAGAATAATCAGAGGTGTTACAGGGTGACCAGCTGTCCCAGTATACCCAGGACTGAGGAGAAATTATTCTAGGAACATCAGTGTTAAAACTTGGGAAGTCTTGGGCAAACTGGGGAATAGGTTACTCCAAGAAGACCTGGTATTTTTATTCATGTTCCTCATGTGATGATTAGGCACATATAGTTGAAGAGTACTATCCTCATCCTTTTTAGAGTAACTCATATTCTCAATGCAGAAATTAGTCTCCAGCAATGATATCAAGTAGGAGCTTCTCTTGTCTTCTAGGGAAGGAGACTGGCTGGCCCTATCCTTGGTTTCACGTTTTGTGAGAACGAATCTCTTGCCCTTTGGTCCTGGCTTCTGTATCTCATCCTGACTTTCCATATGTAGGTTCCATGCTGTGGACCTTTTCCCTTTGTCCACTGCTGCCAATGGCTTCTGCCTCCTTACACCTTCCCACTCAAGTTTTGTCCCTATGGTGCCTGTGCCTGTTCATTGCCATCTGTTCCTCACTTTCTCCTGCCTGGAGAAGTTCCATGATACGTGGTTTCTGAGAGAAGTTCTCCTTCCATGGACTCTTTCATTCCAGAGCCACCATGTGAAAACCCCACAGGCCTTTCACCAGTATTTTCTGTAGCTCGGCTCCCTCCCCTCCTCTCCAGCCTTGCCAAAATGATGCAAGAACACATTCTGCTCTCGGGCCCCTAGTGGGAGTGTGGATTTTCCAAATAGGCAGAGTGGCAGGGAAGCTTCTCTGAGTGGCAAGGGCAGGGCACAGAAAAGCTGATCAGCTTGGAGCATGACCTGGGCCCTGCTGAGCCCTGAATGAGCCATTTATCCAGGGTAACATCTGGAGCAATGGAGTTGGAGGCACTCAGGGAAGTGCTTATTTATTTAGGGAGGAGATAAAGCTGTGACTGCAGCCTTCCCTCCAGTCACTCAAAAGGGAGGAGGAAAAGGCGAGGGTTAGCATCTGGACTCTGTAAATTATAAAACCATGGCTCTATTTTTGAAGGTGCTGAGAGAAAGCTTTCCAATGTTTCATAAATGAGACTATAACCTAGAGGTTCAAGAGTCTGCAAAACCCTGAAATTATGCAGTATTTTGTTGGATTGTGCATATATAAATTTTCTTAAATCTGTAATTTTAATTATAATATTAGTGGGTTCTGTGACTCAAAAGGGGGGAAAAAAGAAAAGAAAAAGAAAGGTTAAGAACATTGCTTTAAAAAAGAATATAGAGTTTTGGAATCCTGAGTATTAAATTTGAATTCATGTCATTTTTATTTCCATTTCTCCTTGGTCTCATAAGCTGGGGCATAGAAAACTCACAAAGTACTTGTCAAGCGACTTTCTATCACTACCACGTAGATACCAGAAACAGAAAATGCAAAGGGACAATATGTGGAGATTCACGCAGGAATTCTGGCTGGAAATTCAAAATATTTAGGATCTGGTCATTGCTCTACTGTTTATTTCCTCTGTGACTTGGAGCAAAGACTTCATTTCTCTGGGCTTTGAATTCTCCTTGAGGTTTGGATTATATAATCTCTGAACAACTGTTCCTTTTTGAAAGTCAAGTAGTCGTTCCTTGAACAGAACAGAGTTGGAATTATTCTACAATTTTAGCAACCCCCCCCCCAATAAAAAAACAAGACAGCCTAATTCTTTCTTTCTTTTTGGGTGGAGAATTTGGACTTTCAGGATTACAAGAAGAAAAAAAAAATCTTTGTTTTCCCTAACCCTGAAGTCAAATTCCCGTTCTCCTTCACATTAGATAAGGTATCGATCCAACGGCATGACCATAAAATTAAGCATCTCCTCTGTGTGAGGAATTGGGCTAAGCAATAGTAAAACACAAGGATCTTTTTCTTAAGTATCTTACAACCTTATAGATAAGATTCAGACATATTAACTGAGGTGAAGACAATTAATCGCTAAACTACAAGGTAGCCATTATAATTGTAATAACACTGAAGACTGAAGTGATTCCAGACGCTTCATCGGGGAGGTAGGACTTCGGTTGTGTCTTGAATGTTGGGCAGCATTTAAATAAGTGGCAAAGGGAAAGCCCTCCTAGTGAATGAGAAAATATAAGCAAAGAATGGAGGTGGGGATTAGACAGTATTAGAGGAAAAGTAGATCCGCCTCGCTGACAAAACAGAGGTTATTTTGGGGGAGATGTGAGCATATTTCAGTTTGGCAAACCTTGAAGGTCTGAACAGAAGTTTAGGGCATTATACCTCTGTGGAGAGGCTACTTTGAATTGTTGAACAGGTGAGTGGTCACTGGCAAGAGTGGCCGTGGAGGAACATTAGTGTACCCAGCAGGCCAGAGACTGGGGTGCTGCTGAAGTATGCGGGTGTGCCTTGATGAAAGCCGATAGCAGAAGTGGAGGACAGGGCGCCCGAGTGGCTCAGTCAGTTTGGCTCAGGTCATGATCTTGGATTCCCTGAGATTGAGTCCTACATCCTTGAGCAGGAAGTCTGCTTCTCCCTCTGCCCCTTGCCCTGGTCTCATGCTCTCTTTCTCTCTCTCTCTCTCAAATAAATAAATAAAATCTTAAAAAAAAAAAAAAGAAAGTGGAGGAGAGAGAAGAATGCATTGTGGAATCTGCAGTAGCAACAGCAGCAGCAGACGGTGCTCAAGGACTGTAGGGAAAGCTCAGAGTGTGTTGCTGAGGAATCATGAAGGGAACACACCATTCTTGGCTGATAATCTGATTTGAGGTTGGAATCCTTGTTCTCCCCCTGGAAAATCCTGAATTTAAAACTCCTTGTGGTTCCTGACTTTTATCCATTAACAGGGCTTATGCTATCGACCAGAGGAATGTCTGATGGAGAGTGAGCCATATTCTTCCTTCTCAACTCTCTTATCCCAATAAATAAGTACTTAACAAGGTGTCCCAGTGGTTGGGGAGAATTCTGTGGCTGGGTTAGGGGTCAGCCTGGGTCTGTTACTGGCTGGCCATTCTCTGTGTTTAAACTTTAATAGGTAGGGTTAGAGGTCGTTCCTAACTAAGATCAGGGAAGACTCTGGCAGGAAAAGATTTTCCTTTTCAAGTGCAGCATCTCCCAGCCCTTCTAGGGAAAAATCAAAATCAAAAACAAAACTGAAACATTTTGCCCTTAGATAATGAGAACCCTATCTAAAAATGTTCTAACTTGCTTATATCCTGTGACATGAGTGACTGGATATAAATCCTTTCTCATTGTTGCTGCTATTAATGCTCGATGGTGAATTTTTTCTATGTTAACTACTCTACCTTAAGTGCCCAGCAGAGCCACATTCTATTTCAGGGTGGAGGGAAAAGTCTAGAATTTAATTCTTGGCAGCTTTGTGTATAAGCTGCCTCGCTGTCCAATAAGCCTGTGAAGTGAAGGAGATGTCTATGGTATCTTCTCCTTTCCAAGTTCAAGGGGACTGTAGAGGTATAGAAAAAGAACCAGCCTATCTACAAGAATATGGAGCCCATTCCAAAAGAGTAAATCAGCAAATGTGAAAAGGAAAGGAAACCCTGACAGTTTCCAGCTATGGAGATGCTAAGAGGTGTGATGCTGGGATGATGTCCTGGACCGGATGAGATGATACTGCCTAGAGGCTTTGTTGCAGAAGGGAATTCTGAGTAGTGTGGGAGGACCATAAAACTTACTGTAGAAAAGTGTGAAGAAATAGAATTCCAGGATTAGAAAAAAACAGCTCTGAGCAGAAAATAAGAGAAAAACACTAGGACAGATAAATGGAGGTGCTAGCTGCTCTAGGCAAAGGCCATAGAAAGATGTGCCAAAAGGAGTCTTTCATTAAATATAGAAAGTATGCTTCTTAGATTTGTATTAATTCTTTCTCTCGACTTAAAACTAAGTGAATGATGAAGAGTACTAGCTTCATCAATCAAAATACACAGGAAGTGAAGTTATGTGGACCAGATTTTGTCTGTCTTAATCAAACCCTATAGGGGGCACCTTCATGGCTTAGTCTCTTAAGTGTCTGACTCAGGATCCTGGGATCAAGCCCGGCATTGGGTACTGTGCTCAATGGGGCATCTGCTTGTCTCCCTCTCCCTCTGCTTTCTCTGTCTCTCTCTCTCTCTCAAATAAATAAATAAATAAACAAATCTTTTTTTTAAAAAATTCTATAATTAATAGCCATTATCATCCCTTATTGAGCATATACTCTCTGTCAGGATTATTGCATTTTGTCTTCATCATAACTCTGTAAGGTAAACACTAGTATTTTCCCCAGAACTTAGGAACTACTCTGTAGTTTCTAGTACAGAACTACTTTGAAGATGGTAAGTTATAATAATAGTATAATTGAGGTAATTCATGTAAATGGCTGAACCTCTTTTTTAATATTGCCCCATCGCCCATAACTTTCAGTTGCTAGAGTGCATGCCAGCTTAGTCTTTCTTTGTCCTTAAGGCTCAACTCTCTCTTACCTAGATTAGGGGAACAGTGTTCATGAGTTTACTCTGTTTTCCTTTGCCTTTTCTGGTAGATTCTCAACAAAGCAGTTAGGAAAGTCAGATCCTGGCAGTCTTCCACCACAGTTCTGCAGTGGTCTAAAAAGCCTCACACAATCTCCTCCCCAATTAGCTTTCAAGGTCATCTCCCATAGTTCTACCCCTTGCTTACTTGGCTCTGGCCACATAGACTTTCCCTGCAGACTCTTGACAATGGGACACATTGTCACTCTAAGGCCATTGCACTTGCTCTGTCCTTGCCAGGAATGCTTTCTCTCTATTTGCTTATTCTTTTCTCTCACTTCCTTTAAGTCCTTTGGCTTAAATGTCTCAGAGACCTTCCCAGACCATCCTTATTTATTTATTTTATATACTTTGCTTTTTGTAAAAATTGAAGGACAAATTTGGTCACAATCAGAGATTAGCAGGCCTCATGTAGATGGTTAAAACCATCTTTCTCTTTCTTGGTTAACCATCTCCTAATTGCAAGTAGTGTCCATGAGTTCTTTAGAACCATTTCAATTGGCTTTGAGGAGCTCTGTCATGCCACTATGTAACAGGCATGACTACACGCACTGCTGGGTGGTGTCTCACTGGATATCATCATCATCAAACAGATCTTCAAAATCATTTAAAAACTCTGCACGAACTGAACTGCCTTCTCGTTGACTGCCAAGTCCATCAGGAGCCCCGTGTGCCTGCTGCCTCACCCAGGTCCATGTAGGGCCCAGAGCCCTCAGGGAACATCTTGTCCACCTGCTTCATGTCACCTGTGGTTTGTCCAGAGTCCCCAGCTCACTTTGGCCACCCTGACATCACTTCCCCAGATCATCCTTTGAAAACTGTATTTCCTGCTTGACTAACATTCCTCATCCCTCTTCTCATAGCGTCTATATCTAATGTATGAAATATTTGATACAAGCTGGAAAATAGCTGCTGTTTATCTTCCCTTTCTGGAATACCAAGACAGAATAACCCAGCACATATTTGATGCCCCCAAGTTGTGTGGAATATTGAATGAACCTTTTTTTAAACAGCTTTGATCTCTAATGTCTCTCCCATGACACCAAAATCTTGTCTCTGTACTCAGGGATGGAATATTGCTTTCAGTTTTACTTCTGAAACCCTCTACAAATTAGACAAACCAGAGTCATCTGGTCTGTGGCCAAAATGAACAAGGGTTACAAACCCTTCTCCTGCTTCCATCTTTTTCATCCCCTTGTCATTCTTTGGGTGCTGGCAGAGAAAAGCCCAACAAAAGGGCATAATTAGAAAACAGGCCTCACAAACACAGGAATGTAGGTCATTGTTCCTAATATAAGGAAGAAGATCTCTGTTTCTAGCTAGGTTATGTTCTACTTGCATGAAAACACTGTGATTAATTGAATTAACGTAATTCTGAATATTTAGGGAAAATGTGTGCCTTTTAGGCTTTTAGTAATCTGCCATTTTTTTTTTCCTGTGGATGGAATATCTTGTGCCTACTCAGCTAACTATCTGTTTGATGACATGCTTGAGTGGTGTCCTTACTCAGCCCTACATGCAACACATACTTCTGACTACCTACTAAGTATGAGCTAAATATGCCCTTGGCTTCAGGAAGATTACAAGACTTCTATTGAGAGCACAGACTACGTTCTAAGCTTTGATTAAAGCTACTGAATATATAACAGAAGTTTCCTCTTCCACCTAGTGCTGTGGCTGAACTGAATATTAACCCTCACTGTGTAACCTTGGAAAAACCTTTTGAATGTGCAGCAATCATAATCCATCATAGTTGCCAGTGACCCGGGACAAATCAAGGTGTGAATTACAGTGGCCATTACTGAAAGATTTCAGAGGACCCAGGACACATTACTGCCTTGAGCTCTCTTGGTAGGAGAGAGAGGGTTGAAAGCAAAACAGTTGTGACTGAAAGAACCGCAAAAGGAGGCATCTTATTTTTCTCATCTCCTCTCCAATCACCAAAAGAACTGGGATCATCTTCTCACTTTCTGAGCTCTTATTTGCAGATTGCAAACATTTACTCAAATATTTTACACATACCAAGAAATGTTGCATTATAAATCTTACACAAGATTCAAGATGCTGGGATGATTCGGTAGAGCAAGGCTAAAACAATGTACTTTGGAAACAAGCAAACAAATACAAAATTTAAATGAAAGTTAAGAAATAGTTTCTGTCTACTCTTCTACCTAAACTATTGCCATTCACCCCCTTTTTTCAAATAGTTGAATTATTAGTGTATATGTGAAATCAACTTTTGACATAAAACTGAGGTT
Source organism: Mustela nivalis (assembly GCF_964662115.1). NCBI lineage: Eukaryota > Metazoa > Chordata > Mammalia > Carnivora > Mustelidae > Mustela > Mustela nivalis. The sequence continues at coordinate 160,716 of NW_028135455.1, read as the reverse complement.
AATGGAAGATAAAGCTACAAAATCTCAGAGGTTTAGCTGAGCTTCAATGATGTGAAGGATCTTTGAAATCTTGAAACTTTTGTCTCTAGATTTTGTTCTACCTAAAGCAGCGGAGAATTCTGCACACTCTCTCCAAAAGACAATCCAAATTCCCACCAAGGTACTGAGTTTGTTTAATGCTTTGCTTCTACAAAGGCTGAAGAAAATATTTCACTCGAAGAGCTTCCTAAACTAGCAGGCTAGTTAGCAAAAGATAAATTGTTTATTTTATACTAGTAGGTTTTTCACAAACTCTATAAATTACACAGTGGTAGATCTCCTGCATACAAGACTGGTCCTAGTCATGACAGACTTGTCATGAACTTAAAGACTTGTCAGAACTTAAAGCGAATGTAAGTTACTGTTCATCAAAATACATAAGTCATTCCATAAATGTAAGGGAACAAAATTATGAACCATCACAAATACTTGTTGTGGTGATGGTTCTGTCTTGCTAGAGGATGAGTTGGGCTGTTCCTATTTACTCTCCTTTATTAACAATCAACTTAGCTCATCTGCCAACTCTGAAAACTGCTTGCCGGTAGTTTCTGCTCCCCCGCCACCCCTAAGACCTTACACTGTGAAAGACTTTAATATCCATGATTTGCTGTGTCAGAATGATGTCCCATGCATGTTCAAGTTACCTTCAGATTTAATGCTTTTTCTACGGCTGAAAGTCACATTAGGAAGTGAAGCTCTGATCTGAGACCTTCACCAGCCAGGAGTCAGCTATTTTCAATGACTTTCTCAGTAACATTCAATTCTTTTGACCTGCCTCTCTGCGTTTCATTTGCATTCTAGCCTGGCCCAAGGAGAATGATTGCCTGTCCTGGATTGCTTCTTGCACGGTGTTGATTTAGTGGTAACACTGTACTGTATAATTCATCTGCTCTTCGGTCCCATAATGACTTGGCTTATACAGTGCACACACTGAATATCTATCTAGGAACCTTGGCCCTAGGGCATAGAGGGCAGCAAAGGAGAGTCCTTCCTCCAGAGATGGTCCCTAACCTATGGTAAACAGGGAATTTTCAGTGATGGCTGGTTATAAACAAGGTAAAAAGGTTGAGTTTTTCATATGGCATGATCTTGTGTGTGTTGGGGGAGGGGAGTAGGGGATTAAATTAAACGTAATGAATACCTACAATTTGATAGATATTGGGACAAGTATTTTACACATGTTCATTTATTTCTCAAACCAACTGATGAGGAAACTGAGGCTCAGAGGGTTTAAGTAACATTCCTAAGATCACACAGCTAGAAATTGATAGAAAGGTTAAAATTTAAATCTGTCTGATGCCAAATACTGTATTATTTTCTTATTTGACCTTAACTATTCCTCCTGTTTTTCCTTGACACACATTTTTTTTTTCTGCTCACATTTCAAGGCCGTGCCTAAGGACCTGTGAAATGTAAACTTACCATGTACTTAGAAAAACAATTGGGAATATTTGATAAACACTGGTGATTACTATAGCTCCTCCGAGTCATGAAAATCTCACTGAGTTTCTAAATAAGTCTAGAATGCCACAGATGAATTCACCTGCTGCCAGTTGCAACTCCTTGTTCCACTTTTACTAACATTTAATGACATTAGATTTATCAAAAATGGTTAGATAGTACCTAGTATTAAAAACCGTAACTGTGGTTTCCAATATTTGTGGGTACATTTGGGAAGAGATGGTGGATGAGTGAAAGTGTTTGCCAGGACTAAACCAAGGGTTCTAGCAAGGGAAAGAACGCTGGTCTGGCTGGACCACAGATGGCCTGGTATTGTCACTGCTTAGTATGAGAGGCTTGAGCAAACTCAAAATGTGACATATGTTAACCACCACGCTGTCATTCTATAAGCATTTTTTAAAAATTATTCTTAAAGATTTTTTGGCTAGCCAGGGAACCCTTTGAGTATGACCAACTAACTTCTTTCCTAACTCCATGTAACATGATCACTAATAGACAAAAGCAGGATGTAGTCATCCTACAAAAGCCTGGAAAGACGATGAAAGGGATCAAAGAACCATAATCCATGTATCCATCTACATTCCCCATTCCTGTCTCTGATATTATCACCTTGTTCTCTAACAAGAGACCTCCAACTGGACTTCATTCTGATAAAATGTGACTTCTCTATCCAATTAGATTTATCCTTAAATTAAGGATACTTTTAACTATATATTCTTTTTGTTTGCTTGTGTAAATCTTCAACACGTGTATGTATCATCTATTAAAAACAGCCAATTAAGCAAATAAAACTTAGAGGGAAATATTTCTTAAAATGTCAAGGTACTCATTCTGCTATATATCTCAACATAAGAACAAGGAACAAGAGAAGCTATTTTTTAAAAAATTTTAATTAATTTAATTTTATTTTTTAGCAAGATCATCCCAAGGAAGGTGTAGTATCTATGTTGTTCCCTCTTCTCTGGAAAAGTAAAAAGGATCTTGTGGTTTCCTCAGGTCTGCATATACCCATGGCTGTGCATTATTTTCAGTTATATTTAATGCCTTTCTCTGAGATTGATAACACATATTCTGATAGCTAAACATTTATACCCTTATATAGCATCTTTTTTTTTAATATATATTTTATTTATTTATCTGACAGACAGAGGTCACAAGTAGGCAGAGAGGCAGGCAGAGAGAGAGGAGGCAGCAGGCTCCCCGCCGAGCAGAGAGCCCGACGTGGGGCTTGATCCCAGGACCCTGGGATCATGACCCGAGCCGAAGGCAGAGGCTCTAACCCACTGAGCCACCCAGGCGCCCCCTATATAGCATCTTTTGATCTTCAAAGCTTGACATTTACTCTCCTTATTTTCAAAGCAACTTTGGGAAGAAGGTGGGCCTTATGATCATATGACTTGTGGGTCTACTGATAACTAACCAAGGAAAGATATTGCTTAGGTTCAGACAGCTGGTCAGAATCAGGAATAGTTTTAGGTGTATACATTTATTTTCCCTATACAGTTCCCTTTGAGTTTTTATATATTCATTTAAAAATATTTACCCATACTGTTAATTAGTACTATAATTGAACAGGTCCTAATAGTTTACTCCCTTATTAGTAATTTCTATTTACTAGTAATTTTTTCTCTTATGCTGGGGAGTTTCTTTTTTTCCCCTCTTAGCTGCTCAACAAACTACCATGATCATTAAAATTAAGTTCTCTTTCTCTCTCTGGCACTCAAGCTTCCTCATACTTTAATCTCATCTCATGTTCTTGGTTTTCCCTGTTACTAGTGCTTTTCAGGCGTGACACTCTCACCTAAGGATTGACTGTTACCAGAATGTGCTCCATGATTTGGTGCCTCTGAGCATCTGGCTGTGTTTTTCTCTCAACCAGAAACACTCTGCTTCTACATTACTATCTGTTGAAATTATTCATCCTTGAAAATCCACCCCTTGAGCTATCTCTTCCATTAATCTGTTAGTGACTAGAAACACATATGGCCTTTTCCTTTAATGAACACTTCACACCAAAGCTAGCAGGATGGAACCTTTTGTTCTGGGGGCAAAGAAAGCTCTTGGCAGTGTGCCCTTAGTCATAATAGCAGCTTAATAATATTTGTTCAACTAGAACTACTATAATAATATTTGTTCAATATTACAACAATATTGTTTCTCAAAAGCATTGGTTCCAAGGTCCTTCATACTCTTAAACATTTTTGAGGAGCCCAAAGAACTTTTGTTTATGTAGACTGTATCTGTTAATATTGGATATATTAGACATTAAACTGAAAAAAAAATTACATCACAACATCACAAGAGTATTCAAGCACACATTCATTACCCATCAGAATGATGATATCAAAACATGTTATTCAGACACTGGATAAGTTCATTATATGCTTGGGAAAGGGGAATGTAAAAGGAAAATAATTCCTTAATAGAAGTATGAAAATATTTTCACCAAGAAAGTTTAGAGGATACACAAAGGTCCTTGTACCACTCTTGGGTACCACTAAACTATAACTACAGAAAGAAACTTGAGCTAAGAGTCAAGAGTTCTGGGTTTAAGTTCTCTTCTTACACAAATATGTATTTATCTGGGCTTGAGCCACCTTCCGAAAATGAGGGAATAGAGGGTAGGTGAAGGTGAAACCTCTCCTACCTCTACATTCCGTCTCCTAATCCTATACAGATGAATATTATGATGCTCTCAGGTAATGTCTCATAAAGGGATTCTTCTTTAAGTTAGCATTAACCTTTTTGCTAACCATCAAGTTGGTTGGCTATAGATGTTGTTGCCATGCCTAGAAAATCAAGAGATATGTTTATGGCATGATAATATGTGGGTGCCAGGAAGGCAGGCAGCAGAAGGAATCTCAGCAGCACTTTGAAACAAGGTTTCTCTTACCAGAGGTGTCATGCTGAGGCCCTGTGGTAAATTCTAACAGAACTGGGTCATGTGACATATGAAGATAGCTGGGGAGGATTAAGACTTCAAAAAATTATAAAGTCCATGGAAGTTCAATAGAATAAAATTCTAGACTGTTTAGTTTTCCCACAGATGTCATAACATCCTCTCTTTGAAACTTCATACTTGGCCTTCTGTGTAAGCCCCTGCCTCAATCCACATGAGGCTTCTCTTTGTTAACCCCCTTTCCTCTGCATCAAAAATTACCTGTTTTATGTCCTCAGGCCATATTCAAAAGCTGAAAGTTAACCAGTTCAGGAAAATAAATGGTCAGGTATTATTGGGCTTTAATAATTTATCATATTATATCTCATAGGTATAACCATGGTCCTTAGTAGACATCAAGTTGTATTTATAAAATGGACTTGCCTGAATCTGTCACACTGGAAGCTCCGTGGGAAAGATAGTTTGGGTCATGGGGCTTTCAGCAATAGAGATCACACTAACCAGAAGTCTCTGAGTAATAGAATAGAAAGTATATGGAAAACTTGGGCTCTGTTCCTAACTCTGCCAATAAATAGCTGATTGACCTTGAATAAACTGTTTAAGCATTCTGAGCTTCTGTTTACTCATCTGTAAAATGAATTTATTTATAGCTATAAACCAAGGATATTTAGCCTTAAATTTGCTGCTGCTTTGATTTCATGAAAAGAATACTTTGGTCATTGGTCTTCAAAGCTTTCTGTTTAGCTGTTCTACCAACCTTATGTGGCATGTCTTCCTTTGGCCTGTTATTATTCTTTTAAGAGAAAATTTTCAGCAAAGTGCTTATTTCTTTCCAGATACAAAGAAACAGCTTTTTGAAATAATGTCTTACTCAAGGTTGGAATATTTGATATAGAATCAATAATCTCAGAGATTTTCCTTTAATAAGAAGAAAAGTATCTTTTGTCCTCATCAACTTTAGTTCTATCTCTCTCTGAGTAGTAGGACTCCAAGATAATGAGACCCAATGGAAGGGTAAATAATAAGAGGGTCTTAAACTGACATCAAGAGAAAGGTTAGGATCCATGATTGCAGGAAAGAAAAAACCATATCTGGGCAATTCTAAGAGGTTTCAAATCTCCTTTTCCCCTTTTAAAGGATATTTTTGCTGGTTTATACAATTCCAATTTTATAGTGCTTATTTTTTTCCAGCTTCCATTATTCAGAAATTAGCTGTCAATCTTATTGTTCATTTGAAGACACTGTATATTTTTGCTCGGGTTTTCCCCACCCGCCACCCCTGCCAGCAGCTACTGAGAGTATACTGACAAATAAATCTGTAAGGTATTTGAAGCATACATTATACTTTATTTAGTATTTATGTTACATTATAAAAGTATTTCCCTTTTCTAATTACTTTTCACATCCATGTTGTCATAAATTTACATATTTGCCTTTTTTCCCTGAGAACACTGAAATTCTATTCTATTAGCAAATTTCAATTACACAATGCAGTGTTATCAACTATAGTTACCATGTTATGCATTAGATCCTCAGACCTTATTTATCTTATAGCTGAAAGTTTCTATCTTCTTACCAATCTATTTCTATTTGGGATTTAATAATCCTTATCCCCTGGCAACCACTTTTCTATTCTCTGTTTCTATGTATTTCGCTTTTTAAAAAGTATTATTATTCCACATATAAGTATACCATATGTATTTGTTTTACTCTGTTTGGCTTATTTGACTTAGGTCCATCAATGTTGTCACAAATGGCAGGTGTACCTTCTTTCTCATGCTAATATTATCCTATTTTATCTACATAACATCTTCTTTACCCATTCATCCACTGATGAACACTAAGGGGTTCCCATATTTTGACTATTGTGAATAATGCTGCAATGAACATGGAAGTGCAGTTATCTTTTTATACCTGGTTGCTTTCAATATTGTACTTTTGTCTTTAGTACTTAGCTGCTTTGATATGATGTGGCCAGGCATAATTTCTTTTTTTTAATTTTTATCTTGCTTAGGGTCTGTAAGAATTTTTGAATCTTCAACTTGATGTTTTACAATATGAGAGAAATTCTTGGTCATTACCTCCTCACTTATCGCTCTTGTGCATTGTCTCTCTTTTTACTCTGGGGCTCTCATCACATTTATGTTAGACTGCTTCACTTTGTTCCATGTGTCTTTACGTTCATTTCCACTTTTTCCATAGTTTTTCTCTCTAATTCAGCCTCTGGATTTTCTACTGTCCTATCTTCCAACTCACTAAATGTATTTTCAGCTGTGCTCAACTGCTTTTATATGGATCTACTGAGTTCTTAGTTTCAGCTATCATATTCTTCAGTTATAGAATTTCTATTTGATTCTTTTTAAATAGTGTCTACCTTTTCATCTAACTTCTCGAACATTTAATCACAGTTATGTTCAAATCTCTGACATCATTTATCTAGGACTCCCATGTGTCCGTTCTATTGCTGGTTTTTAACTTCTGGTCTCATTTATTGGTGTGCTTGCTAATTTTTTATTGTCTGCTAGTCCTCTGTAGGAAGTAGTTCTCTTCATAGTGCTATCTTCTTATAAAAGGGATTCACATTTTCCTCTATTAGACAAGTACAATAGAGCCTGTTCAACTTAGTCAAGAAATTGGATGAAAAGGTAGAAGCTTTCTGACTGCACAATGTCCATTTTGTCATAGTTTACCCAGATTTTGGTGCTTTCCTGATTCATCCCAAGTTTGTCTAATCTTCTTCCTCTGACTTTCAAGACCTATTACTGACTACTATACTCAATCTACAGAATTTTAATTATTCTTCAGCTTATACATAACTTTTGTCTTTAACCAGCTTACATTCTTTTTCACAAGCAGAATAGTTTGTTTCTTACCTCCAGCACATTGCACAATGTTTTTCAAAGTTTAGAGTAAGTCAGAATCACCTGAGGGAATTCACTGGTCCTAATCCCAGAGATTCTGAATCAAATCGTGGGTTGAAACCGAGGAAGGTGCCTTTTAACAAACACCACAGATGTTCGAAACCCATGGAACTACAGAACTTCATGAAATATTTCTCAATACTGTTAATATAAGAGATGTCTAATAAATACTTGTTAAGAGAATAATGACTTTACACTCACTTTTGAAATGTTCTTCCTAATCTCATTCCCCATTGATGATGCAATGCCTTATGTATTACTTATACTTCACCCTTGCCTGCATTCCACCCACTGTGCAATCAGAATATGCAAAGTAGGTTACACCATCAATATGCATGATATATTAAAAACGTGGACAAGGTGAGTCAGTTACAAGGTATTTCCATTTTGCATATCATAACTTTTATCTTAATATTGCACTGACATTCAGTAGATCTTTGATGAGTAATTTGACTCTGGAATTACATTTTTTGCTGTTGATCTACTAAAAAAGCTAAGAAGTCATACATCATGAGTAGTGGTAGGGGTATGGTCAGTGACTGCCTTATATTTAACCATGACCAAAGTAAGGAGAGACTGAAGTGGGCTAAGACATCAAGAAGGGCAGAGATTCTCTTAAAATAGACCTAGTATAAGACCTGTGTGATCTGGAGAAGTTAGGGGCAAATGGAAAGAATTATCAGAGTAATTCATGCTAAAGTATTTTTGCCTCAATTATTTATCTCAATATTTAAATGAAAGTATTGGTCTGAAATTCTCCTTTTAGGGAGGGTCTTTGCCTAGTTTGGGGATCAGGGTAATGGCGGCTTCATAGAAAGAGTCTGGAAGTTTTCCTTCTGCTTCAATCTTTTGAAACAGCTTCAGGAGAATAGGTGTTATTTCTTCTTTGAAAGTTTGGTAGAATTCCCCAGGGAATCCGTCAGCTCCTGGGCTCTTGTTTTTTGGGAGGTTTTTGATCACTGCTTCAATCTTGTTACTAGATATCAGTCTATTCAGGTTGTTGATTTCTTCCTGGTTCAATTTTGGGAGTTTCGAGTTTTCCAGGAATGCATCCATTTCATCAAGGTTGCTAAGCTTATACTTTGGGAGCCTCTGTGATGCATGTAACTAACTTCATGCCCTAATACCTTTAGGTGGAATCATAGACACATAGTTGTGGGTTTCAGCTCAGGCCATGGTACTTGAAATGCTGAGAGAATTGGTGAGAGAACTGCATGACTCAAGCTCCCCTGAATTGTTGTCTTTAGATCTAGGTAGCTCCCTGAATCTCCCTGGATCTAGTGAATAACTCTTCCTTCTCTGTAAGATTAGATGTAAGAGAATTCTGTGATGGATTCTACCCTGTTATTTTGCTCTGTGTGAAGTATAGAGCCAGGTGCTAAAATCAGGTAACTGTGATCTCAAAGCAACATAGCCACTTCCATACTCTGAGCCATTGACCAGATTATTCACCCATTCTCAGACTCAGTTCCTTCATTTGAAAAATGGATCAATACCTACTATATAGAATGACAATGAAGAATACATGAGATATTTCACTTAGCATAATACCATCTAGGTCATGAGAATAAAAGGCACAGCATAAGATATAAACAATGCTATTGTAATGCAGTGTATGGGGACAGATGGTAGCTACACCTGTGGTGAGCACAGCACAATGTATAAATTTACCAAATCACTGTCTATGTTGTACACCTGAAACTAATGTAACATTGTGTGTCAATCATACTGAAATAAAAAGAAAGAAAATAAAAGCAAAAAGAAAGCAACATCTTTTTTTTTTTTTTAAGAGTAAATGAGGGGCGCCTGGGTGGCTCAGTGAGTTGAGCCTCTGCCTTCAACTCAGGTCATGATCTCAGGATCCTGGGATCATGTCCTGCATAGGACTCTCTGCTCAGAGGGGAGTCTATTTCCCTCTCTCTCTCTGCCTGCCTCTCTGCCTACTTGTGATTTCTGACTGTCAAATAAATAAATAAAATCTTTTTTTAAAAAAGAATAAATGAGATAATACAGTAAAGCAATAAGTTTTAAAAATGAAGTGGTCATTAATAGAATATCTATCTTTATGAGTCCAAAGTGAGTAGTTTTGCATTTTTGTTCATTGGTTCTACTAATGGATTTCATGCCCTGTTGCCTTGTGATATTTTATCCCTTCTGAAAGTATCTTGACTAACATAACATAATAATAATAATAAAAAGTATCTTGAGTATATCCTGAGCCAACCATGCTTTCCTCCTTACCTTTTTTTCCTGATCTATACACACAAGTCCTTAAAGTAACCACTTTTCTATGTCTGGATCCTAGCTTAAATGGGCGGTGGCAAGTACCCTGTCCAAAATGATGGCCCCATCAGACAGGTGGTTGTCATTATGAACAGGATACTTGCACACCTTCTCATAACAGATATTTACATGCATTAAACTCGCTAGCTTATTTAATCCTCACCTAAAATATACATAAGCTATCTATATATCTATACAATTGCATATATACATAGCTAGATAGCTGAGAAACTCTCAGGTCACACAACTTCATGAAACACATATAGTTTACGAGAGAGAGCAAATATCTAGCCTGGTTCCATCTATCAAATAGAACATTGATTTTTGCCTTTTTTTTTTTTTTTTAAACATTAAGCCCAGTCAAGCTTAATCTAGAGAGGTTGAGTTTTGAACCAGGTTTTAAATAAGAACTGATGGAAAGACTAAGAGGAAAAGCTTTCCTGATAGAAGCATTCTGGGAGTATTTAGAGTTAACTCATAACAACCACATTCAGTAGGATCCTATGGTGTTTCATTATTGCTTCAATGTGGTCTTGTATAATTTAAAATGTATTGTGCCAAACTTTTCTAGAGGGGGAAAAATCATAAAAGTCAAACTGAGACTTCACAGTTATTTAGAGATTGTAATATCCCTGAATTTAAGGCATGTGAAGGGAAAATGCCAACTGTTGGAGCAATAATTGCCACTAGGAAAAAAATCCATTTATCTTACATGAGCATCAAATGATTCTTGCACTGAAATAAAAAATAAATCCCAGAAACATCATTCTCTTGCCTGCTGACCTTTGTGCCAGCCACTGGAGATAATAAGTGTAGCGACATCTGGGAGGCCCTAGTCAAAGAGCTATGCACATTGGGTTCTTTTGGCAATATTCTAGGCAAGGACTGCCCCTTTAGGGCAATGTACCTGCTGAAAAACAAGTGGGAGGCAACTGAGTTTTGCAAGTAGCATCCCAGGACTGGCTTCTTGCAATAAGAAATGCAGAAAGGGAATGAGAGGCAAGATGGCAGAGGAGTAGCAGACTGAAATGACATCAGATCTCAGGATTTCGGGTAGGTAGGTATCAAACCATTCCAAACACCTACAAACTCAAAAGGAGAAAGAAGAGAAGAAGAGTAGCAATTCTAGGAACAGAAAGTCTACCACATTATGAAAAGAAGATAGACTGTGGGGGAAGGGGCCAGCTCCCAGAAAGTGGCGGAATAGTGGAGCACAAAATCCGAATCTTTAGAAGTCTGCTCCACTGAGGGACATTGCTCCAGAGCTATTGTAGGTCTCAGGTCCAATGGGGTCACAGAAAGATCAGGAGTGTCTGAGTGTGGCAGAGCTGCCAGGTATCAGAGCGGGGAAGCTGACTACAGAGATAGAGCTGAAGAGTGAGCTTTCAGATTAGGGTCACCTTAAACAGTAATCTAAGGCACAGTCAGACCACTGCTCTTCGAGCAGGGACCCCACAAGTGGCAGAGCCAGGGAGACTCACCTTTCTCCTCCAGGAGGAGAAGTATGGCAGGAATCTGCTGGGTTTGGAGACTCCAAATGGAGCCATGCACCAGAGATAGAAATGCTTGGTCACAGGCCGGGTGAGCTCAGAGTGTGGCCAGAGACCAGGGAGACAGGAGTGATTGACTGCTTATCTCTGAGGGCACACTGAGGAGTGGGTCCCCAAACTCATGGCTACTCCAGGCCAAAGATTGGGAGCCTGCCATTTTCATTTCCATCCTCCAGAGCCCTGTGGAAAACACTCAGGGAGCAAAAGCTACAAGACCGAACCTGAGCAGATTACTTAGCTCAGTCCCTGGCAAGGGTGGTGCAATTCTGCCTCGGGAAAAGATATTTGAGAATCACTACAATAAGCCCCTCCTGCAGAAGATCAGCAAAAACATCCAGCCAAGACCAAGCTCATTGATCAAGGATAACAGTGGAACTCCTGAGCTAGAGGAAAGAAATGCATAGAATTCAAGGGTTTTTCTGCATGATCCTTTAGTCTTGCAAAGTTAGATTATTTTAAATTTTATTTTTCTATTTTCTATTTTTTTAACTTTTCCTCTTTTAACGTTTTTAAACTAGTTTATCTTAATAATACCTTTTTAAAAGAAATCTTTTTATTTATTTATTTTTTAATTTTTTATTTTTTATAAACATATATTTTTATCCCCAGGGGTACAGGTCTGTGAATCACCAGGTTTACACACTTCACAGCACTCACCAAAGCACATACCCTCCCCAATGTCCATAATCCCACCCTCTTCTCCCAAACCCCCTCCCCCAGCAACCCTCAGTTTGTTTTGTGAGATTAAGAGTCACTTATGGTTTGTCTCCCTCCCAATCCCATCTTGTTTCATTTATTCTTCTCCTACCCACTTAAGCCTCCATGTTGCATCACCACTTCCTCATATCAGGGAGATCATATGATAGTTGTCTTTCTCTGCTTGACTTATTTTGCTAAGCATGATTCGCTCTAGTTCCATCCATGTTGTCGCAAATGGCAAAATTTCATTTCTTTTGATGGCTGCATAGTATTCCATTGCGTATATATACCACATCTTCTTGATCCATTCATCTGTTGATGGACATCTAGGTTCTTTCCATAGTTTGGCTATTGTGGACATTGCTGCAATAAACATTCGGGTGCATGTGCCCCTTTGGATCACTACATTTGTATCTTTAGGGTAAATACCCAATAGTGCAATTGCTGGGTCATAGGGCAGTTTTTTTAAACCTTCATTGTTATAGTCATATTTTATCCCTTCCTTGTATTTAACCTTATTTTTTGCATATATATAGGTTATTTTTTTTTTCTAAAAAATTTTGGGATACAATTTATTCTAATAGATCAAGATATACCCATATGCCCTAATCTAACACATGGCTTTGTTCTAGTCTCTAGCCTTAGCACATTCCCTCTTCTTTTTCTTCTTTCTTTTTCCAACCAACATATATTATCAATTCCTTTTTAAGAATTTTTTAAAATTTTCATCTTTACAGTCATATTCCATCCCTTTATCATGTTTACCCTTATGTGTGTGTGTGTGTATACACACACACATATGTAAGTTTTTCTTTCTTTAAAATTTTGGGAGGTAGTTTCTTCTAAGAGAACAAAATACACCCAAAATCAAGTGGATGGCTCTGTTCTATTCACCAGTTTAATGTGTGTGTGTGTGGGTCAGTCAGTTGGTGTTTGTGTGTGTGTGTGTGTTTGTGTGTGTGTGTGTTTGTGTGTGTGTGTGTTGTGTGTGTGTGTGTGTGTGTGTATATATATAATTTTTTATTTTTTAATTTTTATTTCTTTTTCCCCCATTTTTCTCACTCCAGTTTTGAATCTCTTTTGATTTGGTTAATGTACATTTTTCTGGGAGTCTTTCCTACCATTTTAGTATTTTAATCTCTCATTCATATATTCTTATCTGGATAAAATGACAAGGCAGAAAAACTCATATCAAAAAAAAGAACAAGAGGCGGTACCAATGTCTAGGGACCTAATCAATATGGACATTGGTAATATGTCATACCTAGAGTTCAGAATGACAATTCTCAAGGTGCAGGCTGGGCTCAAAAAACGCATGGAAGATATTAAGAAACCCTTTCTGGAGAAATAAAATCCCTTTCTGGAGATAAAAAAGAACTAAAATCTAACCAAGTTGAAATTTAAAAGGATATTAATGAGATGCAATAAAAAATGGAGGCTCTTACTGCTAGGATAAATGAGGCAGAAGAGAATTAGTGATATAGAAGACCAAATGATGGAGAATAAAGAATCTGAGTGAAAGAGAGACAAATAACTACTGGACCATGAGGGGAGAATTCGAGAGATAAGTGACACCATAAAACGAAACAATTAGAATAATTGGGATTCAAGAAGAAAAAGAAAGAGAGAGGGGGGCAGAAGGTATATTGAAGAGAATTATAGTAGAGAATTTCTCTAATATGGCAAAGGGAACAAGCATCAAAATCCAGGAGGCACATGGAAACCCCCTCAAAATCAATAAAAATAGGTCCACACCCCATCATCTAATAGTAAAACTCACAAGTATTAGTGACAAAGAGAAAATCCTGAAAGCAGCTTGGGACAAGGAGTCTGTAAAGTACAATGGTAGAAATATTAGATTGGCAGCAGACCACAGAGACCTGACAGGCCAGATAGAACTGGCATGATATACTCAGAGCACTAAATGAGAAAAATATGTAGCCAAAAATACTATATCCAGCTAGGCTATCATTGAAAATAGAAGGAGCGATAACAAGCTTCCAGGACAAACAAAAATTAAAAGAATTTGTAAACACCAAACCAGCCCTACAGTAAATATTGAAAGGGGTCCTCAAAGCACAGAGAGAGCCTAAAAGTAGTAGATCAGAAAGGAATATACAGTATACAGTATACAATATACAGTAACAGTCCTTACAGGCAATACAATGGCACTAAATTGACATCTTTCAGTAGTTACCCTGAATGTAAATGGGCTAAATAACCCCAATCAAATGACACAGAATATCAGAATGCAATAAGAATGGATAAAAGCCAAACCCATCAATATGCTATCTATAAGAAACTCATTTTAGACTGAAAGACACCTGCAGATTTTAAAGAGAGGGGGTGGAAAACAATTTACCATGCTTATGTTCTTCAAAAGAAAGCTGGGGTGGTGACCCTTATATCAGATAAGTTAGATTTTAAGACAAAGACTATAATAACAGATGAGGAAGGACACTATATCATACTTAAAGAATCTGTCCAACAAGAAGATCTAACAATTTTAAATATCTATGTCCCTATATCTATGCAGCCAAATATATAAACCAATTCATAACAAAATCAAAGAAATACAGCGATAGTAGTACAATAATAGTAGGGGACTTTAGCAACCCCCTCACTGAAGTAGATCATTCAAGCTAATATCAACAAGGAAATAAAGGCATTAAATGACACACTGGAGCAGATGGACATCACAGATATATTTAGAACATTCTATTCAAAAGCAACAGAATACACATTCTTCTCTAGTGCACATGGAACATTCTCCATATAGATCACATCTTGGGTCACAAATCAGGTCTCAACTGGTACCCAAGGATTGGGATCATTCCCTTCATATTTTCAGACGACAGTGCTCTGAAGCCAGAACTCAATCGCAAGAGGAAAGCTGGAAAGAACACAAATGCATGGAGGCTAAAGAGTATCCTGCTAAAGAATGAATGGGTCAACCAGAAAATTAAAGAGGAATTTAAAAAATTCATGGAAACAAATGAAAATGAAAGCATGACTGTTCATAATCTGTGGGACACAAAAAGACAGTCCTGAGAGGAAAGTATATAGTGAAACAAGTCTTTCTATTTCCTTTACAAGAAACAAGAAAGATCTCAAGTACACAACCTAACCCTACACCTAAAGGAGCTGGAGAAAGAACAGAAAAGAATGCCTGAACCCAGCAGGAGAGAAATAAAAGATCAGAGGATAAATCAATGAAATAGAAATCAAAAGAACAGTAGAACAAATCAACAAAACTAGCAGCTGGTTCTTTGAGAGAAATTATAACATTGATCAACCCGTGGCCAGGATTCTCAAAAGAGAAGTGAAATGATCCTAATTAATAAAATTATGAATGAAAGAGGAGAGATCACAACCAACACCAAAGAAGTACAATTATAAGAACATACTATGCGCAAATATATGCCAGCAAATTTGACAATCTGGAAGAAATGAATGCATTTGTAGAGACGTATAAACTACCAAAATTGAACCAGGAAGAAATAGAAAACCTGAACAGATCCATAACCAGTAAGGAGATTGAAGCAGTCATCAAAAATCTCCCAACAAGAGCCCAGGGCCAGATGGCTTCCCAAGGGAATTCTACCAAACATTTAAAGAATTAATACCTATTCTCCTGAAACTGTTCCAAAAAATAGAAATCGAAGGGAAACTTCCAAACTTATTTTTTGAAGCCAGCATTACCTTGATCCCAAAATCACACAAAGACCCCACCAAAACGGAGAATTACAGACCAATAACCTGGATGAACACAGATGTGAAAATTCTCACCAAAACACTTGCCAATAGGATCCAACAGTACATTAAAAGGATTATTCACCACAACCAAGTGGGATTTATTCCTAGGCTGCAAGGTTGGTTCAACATCCACAAATCAACCAATGTGATGCAATACATTAATGAAAGAAAGAAAAAGAACTGTATGATACTCTCAACAGGTCCTGAAAAAAGCATTTGACAAAGTATAGCATCCTTTCTTGATCAAAACTCTTCAAAGTGTAGGGATAGAGTGTACATACCTCAATATCATCAACACCATCTATGAAAAACCCACAGTAAATATCATTCTCAATGGGGAAAAGTTGAGAGTTTTTCTGCTAAGGACAGGAACACAGCAGGGATATCCACTATCCCACTGTTATTCAACATAGTACTAGAAGTCCTAGCTTCAGAAATCAGATAACATAAAGAAATAAAAGGCATCAGAATCAGCAAAAGAGAAGTCAAACTCTCACTCTTTGCAGATGACATGATACCTTATGTGGAAAGCCCAAAAGATTACACTCCAAAACTGCTAGAATTTGTACAGGAATTTAGTAAAGTGTTAGAATATAAAATCAATGAACAGAAATCAGTTTAATTTCTTTTTTTTTTAAAGATTTTATTTATTTATTTGATGCACAGAGAGAGAAATCACAGTAGGCAGAGAGGCAGGGAGAGAGAGTTGGGAAGCAGCAGAGAGCTTGATGCAGGACTTGATCTCAGGATGCTGAGATCATGACCTGATCCGAGGGCACAGGCTTAACCTACTGAGCCACCCAGGCACCCCAATTAGTTGCATTTCTATACACCACAACAAGACAGGAGAAAGAGAAATTAAGGAGTCAATCCCATTTACAATTGCACCCCAAACTATAAAATACCTAGGAATAAACCTAACCAAAGAAGCAAAGAATCTGTACTCAGAAAACTATAATGTACCCATGAAAGTATCTGAGGAAGACAAAAAGAAATGGAAAAATATTCCATGCATGCATTGGAAGAAAAAATATTGTGATAATGTCTATGCTACCTAAAGCAATCCATACATTTAATTCAACCCCTATCAAAATACCATCAACTTTTTTCAAAGAAATGGAACAAATAAGCCTAAAATTTATATGGAACCAGAACAGACCCAGAATAGCCAGAGGAATGTTTAAAAAGAAGGTCAACATTGGTGGCATCACAATTCCAGACTTCAAGCTCTATTACAAATCCATTATCATCAAGACAGTACTGGTACAAAAACAGACACATAGATCAATGGAACAGCATAGAGACCCCAAAAATGGATGCTCTTTGGTCAACTCATCTTTGACAAAGCAGGAAAGAATGTCCAATGGAAAAAAGACAGCCTCTTCAACAAATGGTGCTGGGAAATTGGACAGCCACATGCAGAAGCATGAAACTGGACCATTTCCTTAACCCACACACAAAAATAGACTCAAAATGGATATAAAACCTCAGTGTAAGACAGTAATCCATCAAAATCCTTGAGGAGAAAACAGGCATCATACTCTTCAACCTCAGCCATAGCAACTTCTTCCTAAAACCTCGTCAAAAGCAAGGGAAGCAAGGGCAAAAATGAACTATTGGGATTTCATCAAGATCAAAAGCTTTTTCCCAGCAAAGGAAACTGTCAACAAAACCAAAAGACAACTGACAGAATGGGAGAAGATATTTGCAAATGACATATCAGATAAAGGGCTAGTATCCAAAATCTATAAATAACTTCTCAAACTCAACACCCAAAGAACAAAGAATCCAATCAAGAAATGGGCAGAGGACATGAACAGACATTTCGGCAAGAAAGACATTCAGATGGCCAACACACACTCGAAAACATGCTCCACATCACTCACCATCAGGGAAATACAAATCAAAACCACAATGAGCTATCACCTCACACCAGTCGGAATGGCTAAAATTAACAAGTCAGGAAATGACAAATGTTGGAGAGGATATGGAGAAAGGGGAACCTTACTCCACTCTTGGTGGGAATGCAAGCTGGTGCAGCTGCTCTAAAAAATAGCATGGAGGTTCTTCAAAAAGTTGAAAATAGAGCTACCCTATGACCCAGCAATCACACTACTGGGTATTTACCCTAAAGATACAAATGTAGTAATCTGAAGGGGCACATGCATATGAATGTTTATAGCAGCAATGTCCACAATAGCCAAACTATGGAAAGAACCTAGATGTCCATCAATGTATGAATGGATAAAGAAGAACTGTTATGTGTACACACACACACACACACACACACACACACACACACACACACACAGTGGAATACTATGCAGCCATCAAAAGAAATGAAATCTTGCCATTTGCAATAATGTGTGTGGAACTAGAGGGTATTATGCTGAGTGAAAAAAGTCAATCAGAGAAAGACAATTATCACATGATCTACCTGATATGAGGAATTTGAGAGGCAGAGTTGGGGGTCTGTGGGTATGGAAGGAAAAATGAAACAAGATGGGATCGGGAGGGAGATGAAGCATAAGAGACTCTTAATCTTACAAAACAAACTGAGGGTTGGTGGGGGAGGGGTTTGTGGAGAGGGTGGTTGGGTTATGGATATTGAGGAGGGTATATGATATGGTGAGTACTTTGAAGTGTGTAAGCCGAATGATTCACATACCTGTACCCCTGGGGCAAATAATACATTTTATGCTAATAAAAATTATTAATAAAAATAATTCAAAAAGATGAAGAAAGGGTTCATAGAACCACAGGCAAGGAAGGTCACAGACTATGGAGCACCCAGGAACCTTATTGGTCTTGGATCTAAGATTCCAATCACATAAGCAGCACATTTTTTTAAAAACATGAATTGATTAATTTATGACTCTTGGGTTGTAAGACACAGAAGTCAACTCTGGTTTACTTTAACAAAAACACTCACCAGAAGGTCAAATGGTAGGTCAAGAATTAAAGAAGAGCTTCAGAAAAGTAAGGTCGGAATAACAACAGGGTTTTTGATATCAAAAAATAATGGTTTATCCATTTAGGCCACTGCTATAGGGGTTAGGTCAATATTAATACTTTTAATTCTTGTTTCCATAATCCAAATCCTAAATAGAGTGTCTGCCTGGCCTAGATTGGGTATGGTGCCTGTTACCTGGACCAGGAAGAAATGGACACCTTGATTAATAGCCCTATCAAGACTACCCATAGTAGGAAATTTGTATCTGAGCTGGAAATTGATAGGTTGTTTCTAGAAGTTGTAAGAATACAGAACACATGAAACAATCCACTTTGAATTGTACACTTTTATTCCTGAGGGCAGAACTTAGTTTCTAGAGCCCAGTCCAGCCCACAATGTTTCTCTGCACACTGGAAACTTTGCACACTTGAAACAAAAAAGTTTACTATCTCTCCCTATGTAAATCATACTCACAAGCATTTTATACTTTTATACTTCAATTTTTTTCTTCTTAGCAATTATGACCCTATATACCTGATTTTTCTCCATTAATCTTTCATTTAAAAATTTCCTATCATTTCCTCCTCTCTCTCTCTCTCTTTCTCTCTCTGCCTGCTTCTCTGCCTACTTATGATCTCTGTCTGTCAAATGAATAAATAAAATATTTTTAAAAGGGGGGGGCACCTGGGTGGCTCAGTGGGTTAAAGCCTCTGCCTTCGGTCAGGTCATGATCTCAGGGTCCTGGGATCAAGCGTTGCATCGAGCTCTCTGCTCAGCGGGGAGCCTGCTTCCTCTCTCTCTCTCTCTCTCTCTCTGCCTGCTTCTCTGCCTACTTATGATCTCTGTCTGTCAAATGATTAAATAAAATATTTTTTATAATTTCTTATCATTAATTTTATTCAAATACCTAATTTTAATGATTGCTATGCTGTTATGGGTTATCATAATTTATCCTACATTCATTTGCAAGAAATTTAAATTTCTAAAGAAATTTAAGCATACTATAATGAATAACCTTGTACATAAATCTATGTGCACATTTGCAATTATTTTTCCAGGATAAATTCCTAGAATTACCAGGTCTAAATAAGTGAACACTGTTAGGATACATATTGCCAAATTTCCCTCCATAAGGGTATTTACCTCTACAGAAGAAAAAAACCTGGCAGGTGTGCTTAAAATGAAGGCAGAGGCAGGGGGCAAGTGCCCTGGAGAGTATTTATGGACCATTGCCTGGCTTGGCACAGTGGGAACATTTGGTCTGGTTAACATACCTATCCCTAGGCACAGGGTGAATACTCAACTCCTAAGGTAGAGTGGATATATATTTCCAAGTTAATTTGTGTCCCAGAAATACCCAACATGAGATGCTCTGTGATTAGAGATGTATTTGCAATTGTTGGCACCAGAACGACTATAAACGAATCTTAATAAAGTACCCACAGCATGTCTAATTGTAAGTACTACAGCATCCTGACAAAATCTTCAAGATAACTAATTGCAAATGTACCCTTAGGTAATTAAATGAGTTGACTAAATCATTATATTTCTTTTCCCAGGATTATTTGCATTTGATGTCTTCCTTCACAGATGAAAAGTTGTGATATAGAATCAAATAAAGAAGTGGAAGAGACATAAAATAACTTGCTACAGGAGGGACATAAAACAAGTTTTCCCAGGAGGCAAATATGCAGAATGTATACTAACTTTCTCCCATTCAAAATCCATAGAAGAATGCACTAGTCTATCAGGTAATCTTTCCTTCTCAGCCTAAATGCAGCTTTAGAATCTTTCTCATCACAGCTACCAGGCAGACAACAGTGGTCAGCTGGAGGTGGAAGTTTACTGGAAATCTATTTCAATCTGATATCAAGGAAATCCAGTCTATAGAATTGGCAAAAATCTGAGTTTACCTCACTTATCTTAACACTTTCTGTCTCAGTCTGGCAATCCCATGTAGGTATTAACTAATGTTGATGTAATACACCCTACATTGCATAATGAGCTATACACAGGCCACTCCATTTAATCTTTATGATATTGGGATACTTATTATCCCCCATTTTATGGCTGAAAGGACTGAAACTTAGAGAGGTTAAATCACTTGCCCTAAGTTTCCTGCTATTGAGTATTAACTATGTGAAGAGTCTGAGAATGTATTCTACTGGGGATGTTGTATTCAATAAATGTTTCTGATCCCTTTTATGTGGGACAGTGTCTCTAGTACATATAAGGTATTTGAAGACGGAGTTTAGTTGCTGTCTTTTTTAGTGCAGAGGACTCATCCCTACAGCACACACAAACTCTGAAAAGCTATTTGAAAAAGACAATGAAAATAATGACACTCCTATTTTTACATGGATTCTCAGTATTTCTGTACATAGAGTTTATAGCTTCCCTCTTTGCTTTTTGGCAGCTTGAATTTGAATGATTATTCCATGGGAACACATCTTTAAAATCATTTGAAAAGGCAGTCCCATAGCCTATAAGATCTAAGCTTTAGGAAGCTTTGGGGGAATCATCCTTGATTTTTTCTCCATTAAAACATGTATTCCTGTTTCTCATAGTTCAATGCCCCTCTTTTTTAATGTAATATCTCTCCTAAGTTTCTGCACCTCAGGGAGATCTTAGGAGGTTTTGGATTTATCTCTTAGTCTTCCAATAAAAATGAGACCATCCTTTGTGTTTCGGAAGATAGCTTTGAAAAGCAGCTTCAGAGAGCCGGGGATTTTAGACTTATTGAAGGGTGGTGGATTTATGTAGCTTCATTTTACCAGCAGCGTCAGTCCCTGCTGAGCCTGGACCTATTTTTTTGGCTATCGGCATCTTGAGCTCAGGTTGTATCTTCATTCTTGTCAGTGTTAAGTATGGCTTCTCCTTGCACTGCCTCCTGCCAGGCTCTGTGGTGGGCAGAAAGGATAAATTCTGGATATCAACTGTTCAAGATTTTTCCTTGAAAATTTTGCCATAGGTGTGTGTGTATGTTGAGTGCCTCTGTGCATATGCTTGTCCTGTGGGCCCTTGACCATCAGGGAATCTCCTGGGGGTGGTCATGGCTCCTAAAGGTAGAGAAACGAAATGTCAAGAGGTGTCTTGGGAAGCCTGTCTAAGGACGAGTGGCAAAAGGTGGCAGTTGCTGTTCCTTTTGCTTGACTAAGTATAATGTAGTTTATTTTTTAGTTTTGTTGTTTTGATCTAGTTTTGAGGCACTTCTGGAGGTTGATCAGTTCTTTTTGGCCAGGTGATTAGGTCTATATCTAAACCCCTTCTCTTCTCAGGTTCTCACACTTCAGAGTCTCTATATACCTAATGCCTAATTAACCCTAGGACCAGGTAGCAAACAACTAGCAACTGTCCCTATGCCTAGAGTCAGAGAAATTATTTGAATTACCCAGTCCAGAGGGAACTGCAATTAATCTCACCTCAATTATTATAAGCTGTACCCAACAACTCCAACTTACTGCTACCCTATTCCTGGAGTGCAATCCCCCATGTGACTCTGCCTTCTCACATTCATAACTATAAGCAACGAAAAGCTCTGCCTTCCACTCATTCAAGTGTTATTATACCATGCGCCATTATTGAAAGAATCTTTAAATCTTATAGAATAGCAACACGCTGTTTAAGATGCCCTTATTGTCAGGGATTGAGAGCATGGATTGAACGGGCTTAAACTACAAGAAAATCTTCTGACTTACATAAAAAGAAATTCAAAATAGGGTCAGGTACAAACTGATAAAGGTTTGGACTCTTATATAACTCTGCAAACTCTTCCTTTTAAAAAAATATTGAGATATAATTGACACATTACATTCTAATTGGTTTGAGGAGTATAACATAATGATTCAATATTTGTATATATTGTGAAATGATCACCATAGTATATCTCGTTAACATCCACCACTAAAGTTACAAAAATATCTTTCTTTTTCTTTTTTTTTAAAAGATTTTATTTATTTATTTGATAGAGAGAGATCACAAGTAGGCAGAGAGGCAGGCAGAGAGAGAGAGGAAGGAAAGCAGGCTCCCTGCTGAGCAAAGAGCCCGATGCGGGACTCGATCCCAGGACCCTGAGATCATGACCTGAGCCGAAGGCAGCGGCTTAACACACTGAGCCACCCAGGCACCCCACAAAAATATTTCTTATGATGAGAACTATCAAGATTAACTTTCTTAGCAACTTTAATTATGGGATACACTATTGTTAACTATAGTTACCATGCTGTATATTACATCCCCATGGCTTACTTATTTTATAACTGGAAGTTTGTACACTTTGACCACTTTCACCCATTTTATGTCTCTGTCCCCCTTCCAGGCTCTAGTAACCACCAATCTGTTCTCTGTATCTGTGAGGGTTTTTTTTTTGTTTTGTTTTGTTTTGTTTTTTAAGATTCCACATTTAAGTGAGATCATATGATCTGTCCTTCTCCGGTTGATTTATTTCATGCCCTGAAGGTCCATTCATGTTGCTGCAAATGGTAAGATTTCCTTTTTTATGGCTGAATATTTTGTGTGAGTGTCTGTACACTAAATTTTCTTTATCCATTCACTCACCCATAGGCATCTAGATTTTGTCTTGCCTATTCTAAATAACGCTGCAGTGAACATGAGGTGCATATATCATTTCAAGTTAATGTTATCATTTCTTTCAGAAAAATACCCAGAAGTGGAATTTCTGGATTATACTGTGGTTTTATTTCAAAAATTTTGAGGAACCTCCATATTTTGGCTGTGCCAATTTACATTCCCATTGAGTGCACAAATATTCCCTTTCTGCATGTCTTCACCAACACTTGTTTTTATCTTCCTCATGGTTACCATTCTAATAGGTATATGTATTTTATGCCAGTACCATACTCTCTTGATTACTACAGTTTTGCAGTATAGTTTGAAATGAGGAAGTGTGATATCTCCAGCTTTGTTTTTCTTTCTCAGAATTACTTTGGCTAGTTGGGACTTCTGTGACACCATATAGATTTTAAGACTGTCTTTTCCTATTTCTGTGAAAAATGCCATTGGAATTTTTACAGGGATTCCACTGAATGATGGACGATTTTATACAGGATTGACATATTAGATAAAAGAGGCTTCAAACCCAAAACAGTAAAAAGAGACAAAGAAAAAGCATTTGACAAAATATAGTATCCTGTCATATTTAAGATCCTCAACAAATTGGGTATAGAAGGAATAGACCTCAACATATTAAAGGCCATATATGACAAACCCACAGCTAAGATCATACTTAATGGTGAAAAATTGAAAGCTTTTCTTTTAAGTTCAGGAACAAGACAAGGGTACTCATTTTCAACGTTCTTATTTAACATAGTACTAGAAGTCCTAGCCAGAGCAATTAAACAAGATGACGAAATAAAAAGATGTCTAAATTGGAAAGGAAGAGATAAAATCATTGTGATTTGCAGAAGATGTGATTTTATACAGAGCGAATCCTAAATAATCAACTGAAAACTGTTGGAGCTGACCAACAAATTCAGTACAGATGAAGGATATAAACTCAATATACATAAATCAGTTATATTCCTTGCTTTACACCATGGGAGAAATCATGGCCAAAAAGATCTCTTTTGTTTATAAACTCCAACATCTTAGAAGAGGGTTAATATGCTTAATAAACTGCTCCTTTTACCCTCTCCACTATGTCCAAACTCATACTGTTTTGCTCTAGTAGTACACTGAAACATCTCTAGAAATCTGGGCTTCCATAACGCTGTCTTGTCCATGGATGACTGTCTAAAGCACAGCTTTTCAGGGGTTCCCTGACCTTGACTGAGAGGGACTGGGGCCCGTTCATAGGCCACTGCAGGTGCCATTGCCCAAACTGAGGTCTGTATGTCTATTAATGAATGCATGGGTCTGAGACTCATCCTGAGTGACTTGGTGTATAATGCTGGATCCCACAGTCCTACAAAGGCAATTTTGTCCATGGATAGATGCTAAACTATGGTTGTTGAGGGGAAGACAAAAATGAGGAACATCACATTTTACCATATGCTGATGTCACTCCTCCTTTTCATTGTCTTGAATAACAATTACTAGCTTTTGTTAGGATGGCTGACTAATTTCCTTACCAAAGAGTCTTTGGCCACATCCTTAGTGGTTTCTTCTTGCCACACTTTGTCATTTTTTTTCTCTTTTTTCACACTATGGGTATGATGAGAATTTTCCAGATCTTTAAGTTCTGCTTCCTTGTTGATAAACAATCTATCATTAATCCAATCCATTAATTTCTCTTCTCAAATTTTACTATATTATACATTTTACTATAAGCAGTCAGGAGAAGCCAAACCACACCTTTAACAATTGGCTTAGAAATAAATTAGGTAATATCTGATCTCATCACTTGTTTTCAAAAACACTAGAATGCCAACAAAATTCAGGCAAGTTCTTTGCCACTTTATAACCAAGATGGCCTTTCCTTCATTGTTCAATGATGTGTTCCTTATTTTTATCTGAGACCTCATCTGAATGGCCTCCACAACTGTATTTTTACCAACATTCTATTCACAGTTGCTTAGGTATTCTCTAAGAAGACTTGAGGTTTTCTCTACGCTCTTTTCTTTTCTCCCTGAGCCCTTAGCAGAATTACCCTAAACAGCTCATTCACAGCAATTTAAACTTTTACTAGCATGTAACTCAAAAGTGTTCTAGCCTCTGCTTATTACCCAGTTACAAAGTTGCTTCCACATTTTTATATATTTCTGATAGCAGCACTTCCAATTCTCAGTGCCAATTTCCATCTTTAAGGACATGAAGAAAAACTCTAAGAAACTCTACGTCCCTTTCCCTAGGAGATTTCTCCCAAAATCATTAGATACAATGGTATTAAATGCTCAATCGTAAATCAATCACTAAAAAAGGAGACCATTATTAGATTAAATTAAACAGGATTCAGAATAAGCCATCCTCCCTTGAAACTCATGGTGAAATAGAAGTGGTTACATGCCTAAAAATTAAACTATAGATCTGGTTTTTAAATTTTTTTTATTTTTATTTTTAAAGAGGAAAGGGAGAATCAGAGAACCAGCAGTATTTGCTGTGCCCAGGAATACACCTTTATTTATTTCATCCTCGAAGCTCACCTTATTAATTACTGGCATTATAACCTTGGGCAAGTTCCTTAGATTCTTTAAACATGAGTTTCCTCATCTATGATATGACTTTCGGAAAAAAAAATTCACGCAAACTCCTCACCATTAACATATATGACAAAACAGTACGACTGATGTTTGATATTTCCTTGATCTTTAGATAACGTCTTTTCTTCCTAAATGAGAAGTTGGCTTTAGAACACAAAAAATTTTACAAAGGGTAGTGAGAAACTTACTATCCTACTGAAGGGTGGCAGATGTTGATCGCTGTCCTGTGTCCAGGACTGAGTAGAGGGAGATATGGAACAAATTTGTGGGAGGGGCACAACTAAATTCTGTCTATTTTTTACATTACTAATCTTTTTTCCTTTTCATGGTAAAATATCCCAAAGTCTGTGAAGAAAGATGTTAAGGCAAAGAACATGTATTTGCAGGGAAGTAACCAGCCATGAAAACTTGAAAACTTCTCTTCCTAAACACAAGAGTAATGTCTTTCTAGTGAAGGAAAACTACACGGAAACAGATGAGTAGAGACTGATGAGGTAGAAAGAACATTTGACCAGGAGACAGAAACCAAATTCAAGTCTACCTTTACCATTTGCATTCAATTTTATTTTGAGAAAATTCTGAGCCTATTCTAGATACAGTCTTTCCATCTGTCAAATGGCAGTAAATATGTCTGCCTTGTGAACCTCTCAAGGGGTCATAAGAATTGAATCAATCAGTGGAAATGAAAATGTTTTAGAAAATACTGCTCTTCATAATGTGGACAAGAATATGTTCTGTCCCTGTAAAGATATCCTGAGTTTCAACACCTACATTCTCTCTTTACTAGTCAGATCAACAACCAAGTATAAAATCTGAAAAAAAAAATATGTGGACTGAGGGGATTTTCTAATATTAGAGTTTTAGAAAACCAAAAATACAAAATCTAATACACTCTCCCACAAGTAACTGATATGAGATACATATAGGAAAAATTTTCTGCCAAATGATCCTTTTCCTAATAACAGATAAATACATATATATGAAGATGGAATGTCACCATTAAATATAGAAAAGTAACATACAGTCAATTTAGGGTCTCAATGAAACAATGGCAAGACAGTAAAATTAACATGACAGTATCCCATAGACCATCAACTCCTTGGAGACCATTTATTCAGTGCTTGGAAACTACCCTAGCAGATTCTTCTAGACCCTTCTTCACAATTATCTTTGTTCCTTTGAAGCCTTTTCCTTTAAGAGAGTAGTCAGGCTTGAGGATCATTTCCAGGATAGCTTCAGCCTCTAAAACAACTTTATTGAGGTTGTGATTTATTAATTGTCCCTAATTAGTTTCTGTGATCAGATTTGCCCTTTCATCTCCAAATGATGCTATCACTGTAATTTTTATAAATGAAAAGACTAAAGGCACAGACTTCAAATGCTAAGTAGTGCTACAATTGGGGATAATATGTCTGTTGGGATGTTATCTACATATGTCAAAGCCCTGTGGCTAGTTAAGAGTCTAGGACTAAAATGTGGGGCTTCCTATGCAGCTACTGGTTTCAGACCTACATGTACGCAGATGTATGCTTGTGTGTGTTCAGTGTGTGTACCAGCAGAGTGATGGGAAATACTAGATAAGGTCCCAAAACCTACATCTTATCTCTGCCCTCTGACCACATTATCTTACAAGGGTACCCAGCAGTTGCTGTCCCTTCCTGACCCTGGGCTTTTTATCTGTAACATTAAGATCATAAGACTTGCTTTTCTTACTTCACAGCACTTTCATAAGAATTATTGTTATTATTTTTAAAGATTTTATTTATTTATTTGACAGAGATCACAGGTAGGCAGAGAGACAGGTAGAGAGAGGGAGGAAGTAGGTTCCCTACTGAGCAGAGAGCCCAATGCGGGGCTTGATCCCAGGACCCTGGGATTATGACCCGAGCCAAAGGCAGAGGCTTAGCCCACTGAGCCACCCAGGCGCCCCTCATAAGAATTATTTATAAAATAAATCATTAGAAGCGTTGTGCAGACAAGTTCCCTATCAAGGACACTCATCAGGCACTCAGCCAACAGAAACCCTAGTCAGCTCTCACAGAGTAGCTTATGTCATTCTTTCTTCACAAAACATTTCGAACCTTCTTGAATAAATACATTTCTATTTTTTCCTCAACATATATGGTACCAATAATTCTCCATAACTCAGCCCTGAATAAGTCTCATATTAATTTTTTGTTTCAATGGATATACTCTAACATTCTTATAACGGAGGCCAGTGCCTTACATGACATGTGATAGACTAGGTAAAGTCAGTGTTTTGGAGTCAACAAACATTAATACAGATCTTAGTTTTCCTAGGAAGTTGCTTTCCTAGAAAGTTGACCTCTTTAAACCTCAGTTATTTCTCCTGAAAAATGGGGGTAGTAATAACTAACTCAAAACTTTGGTGTGGTGATTAAATAAGACAAAATATCTAAAGACTTTAGCATAGCTTCTAGCAAATAATAAGTACTGAATATAACTTACTTAATAATAATAGCCAAAACATTATAATATTATTTCTAATTATGACCTTGAGGCACTCTTAAGAGTCTAGTGTGCTAATGAATTGTTACGCTGAAAATAAATTTAAAAAATTAAAATTTTTTTTTAAATTTAAAAGAGAAACGAGAGTCTAGAGTGCTTTCAGAATCAGTGAAGAAAAGTTAGATTCAAATTTAACACAGTTAGTATTTATTTTGATAGAATTTTGACTTGTTAACTATTATTACTTGCCTAGACTTAAAAAAATATATATTTATTTACTTGAGAGTGAGAGAGTGTGCACAAGCTGGGGGTGGGGAGCAGAAGGAGAGGGAGAAACAGACCCCTCGGTGAGCAGGGAACCCTACACGGAGCTCAATTCCAGGACCTCTGGATCATGACCTAAGCCAAAGGCAGAAGCTTAACCAACTGAGCCACCCAGGCACCTCTTGCATAGACTTTTGATACTTCACTGTCTTTATTTTTCCCAGAGAACAAAATTGATATTTGGACTGTGAACAAGCATTTCCATGTTGTTTCCTTTTCCTTCCTTCCTTCCTTCCTTCCTTCCTTCTTCCTTTTATTTTTTCTTTTCTTTCTCTCTCTTTCTTCCTTTTTAAGAATGGTGCTTTTAATCTAAAAAATGAAAACATAAGTCTGACTTTCCTTTTTGCAACAAGATTCTGGTTAGTGCTTACATACCCTCTTTGCAAAGCCTGCAGCCATCTCATATGCAGCTTGGTCTACAGGTCTTTCCAGTGGATCCCAGCATCTACAAGGCTACCTTCTACTTTGGGTGCAAGAGATTGTCAGAGCCAAAGACGCAGGCAGAGCCTTACTTTCTGTCTGCCAGGTACTGATTCCTTTCAAGTATGGGTTTACATCATGGAAAACTATAATTTTTTTTTTGCATCAAATACTTTTTATACTATACTACAATTTTTTATAGCATCAAATACTTGGAAGAAGCTATATTGTGTTCTGTGCCTAGGACTTGGTTAGAGGTACAATAGACTCCATATCTCTACATATGCCTTCCATGAACCTGGAGACCATTTGGCACCTAGGAGGAATCACTTGGAAAGGTAACACACACCATAGGGGGAACCCATCTGTCTCAAGTCCTCCAGTTTCTGAGACTGCCTTTTCTTAAGGATTCAGGTAAAACAATTTGAAAACTAAAACTAAAGGTATATCACTAAGAAAAGTCTGATTCATCTTCCCCAAAGATTCCTGAGTGGACTAGGAGAACATTTCATGTTTCCTGTGCCAGGCCTTGATTGAAGCTGCCTGCCTCCCTGCTGTTTTCATCTCCTGACTATGGCCCTCATTCCTGAGGTGGACTTGTCTTGTGCCATACTAGGCAACTTTTTCTTTTTTGATTTCCTCAAAATACCAATCACAAAAATATTTATGTGCTAAGTATTCACAGAAGAATATGAGGACAGTGGAAAGTAATGCCAGTGTAGGGAAGCAAACCACATCAAGATCAATGTCATATGACAATTCCTTGAAATTCCCTGACACATGGAATTCCTACAAGCTGAGGCTCTTCACGCCCCCTTTCTGGTCATCTAGCCCCTGTGGCCTCTCTTCTTTGCCTTCATTTCATGTCTCTCTGCTTCTGTTTTTTCCTAGGAGTCTCCTCTCCTGTGTCTCATGAAATAAAGTGAGTAACTCTCAATTCCATGCTACTTTTGTAGGTCGAACAATTTTAGTATTCTTGTGTTCCATTCTTCAGAGGATGATGGATATTTATTATCTTCAGAGAAGTATCAAAGTGTATATCTGAAACATGAAAAAAAATCTCATTTATTGGTAATTTATTTTACTTTCCTACTAATTACAGTCAGTTTCAGTTTTTTTTTTTTTGGAACTCACCTTAAGTTTACAATAAATAAGAGGAGGGGAAGTGGATAAGGATAATCAGAGAACATTTAAAGGGTGGGGGAGAATGTGGCCTTAACCTGATTCCTGAGGTCTTTAGATGGAACTGAAAAGAGAAGGAAAGAGATGTGATGATACAGCAGAGTTCCAGAATTCAATTTCTAGCTCCCTGGCAGTCAGGTGTGGCCTCTGGATTGAGTTGTGGCCAACAGTGTGTGAACAGACATAATGTGCACTATTCTTAGGTATATATTTATATTCTTTTCCCTTCTGCCATTTGAATGAGTAGGATGCTGAAGGCCTGGGGGAAACAAAGCTACAGGTGGAAGAAGCCTCAGTCTCTGAAAGTTTATATGGAACAGAGCTCCTCTGCCAACATACAATAGAGTATGAATAGATCCATATTAATTTTCTCTTGATCCAGAGAAGAAATGAGAAGTATATGGTTTTTTACCTGGGTCTTTTTCTCTACTTGGAGGATTCCTTGTCTTTATTAAACAATGCCCTGTCCTTATCTTCAGTACTGGCCTCAGAAGTCATTTTCTCCAGAAAAATCTTTCCTGACAAATTTTTCAGTGACTGTTACCTCTGTGTTTTATTGGTTCAGTTTACATTAGGATTGTTCTCATATTGTATCAGGTATACTTGTTTAGTGACTTCTGCTAGACCAAGCTTGATGTTCAAATGGACAGTCCGGGATCTTCTTTCATTCAGATAGATACCAAGAAGTAGTAGAGTTTTCTGAGAAGGGACTGGTGAACTTGTTCTGTAAAGGGCCAGATGGTAAATGTTTTAGGCTTTGTAGCCCATATAGTTCTTCATGGCTACTCCATCCTATTGTTGTAGCAGAAAAACAACTATAAACAATAAAATGAGTAGGTGTGACTTTATTCCAATAAATTTGTATTTATAAAAACAGGCAGCAGAACATCTGTGGCCTTTTGACCATAATTTGATAAATCCTGCTCTCAAGGATTCCTTAGGTTTTCATACTCTTTATCGGGTGTACATCTTCCAGTCAATAGAGGACATCTTAGTACCCATAAAAATGATACATGGATTCTTTTTATATGAGTGAGCACAGCCTAATGTAGGGAAATCAACAGGATTAATCAATGTTCCTTAATTAAAATTGAACTGAGACCTGGTAAACTTTGAAAAAGTGAGGTAGTTGCCACCTCAATGGAAGAAAAAGTCAATTCACATTGAAAACAAACTCTTAAAACATATAGTTTTCTTTTTTTGCCCTACCTAAAATTATACTGTTTCCACCTTATTGACCAGATTGCATTTGAATGATAGCTCCAGGAAGAACACTGATAAAGAAAATAATGAAACCATCACTTCTAAGTGATGGACTAATAGCCTCTACCTAACATTTATCTTTTAATTTTTTAAGCATAATAGGTATTCAATAAGTATTTTTGAATGAATAAGTAGAACCTTTTAATATGATACCCTTTATCATGCTGTACAATTTCCACTTATTATGTGAAAATTTTTAAAAATTACCAAATTTATATTGATTAATATTTGTTTATTCCAATGCTTTTTCATTTGTTTTTGAATATTCTTAGGATTAATATATTAAGAAAAAATTACAGTAAAGCTCAAAATAAATGGCAAATTTTAAGTTTTTTTTTTAAATTAATCTTGCCTAGAATTTGAATCAAGGCAAAAGAAATGATCAACCAGCTCTATTTCCAATAAAACTTGTGAAAATACATATATACAAAGTTTCAAAAACTTTGCAATGAGAAGCCATGTAGAATTTGGGATAATAAGAGAGAGAAAGAAACCATTTCCTGAGGAAGGGGCCCAGTGTGCAGCCAAATCAATTCAGTTCATCACACCTTTATTGAATTACTGGTTTGTGAGTCTTTGGGTTTGATTCTGCCCTTAAGTACTTATATTCTTTTAGGAGAAGAGTCTATGTAAAAAATCAAATAACCCAATTCAATCTATAAGGCTGGTTTTACCCTGGTACCAAAATCAGACAAAGACATCACAAGAAAGCAAAACTACAGATCAATATATCTTATGAATATAAATGTGAAAATTCTCAGCAAAATACTAGCAAACTGAATCCAACAACACATAAAAGGAATTATATAACATGACCAAATGAGATTTATCCCAGAAGTAAAACTACTTCTATTTGCAGATAATATGATCTTCTATATAGAAAATCCTAGGGGTGCCTGGGTGGCTCAGTGGGTTAAGCCTCTGCCTTTGGCTCAGGTCATGATCTCAGGGTCCTGGGATCAAGCCCTGCATCAGGCTTTTTGCTCAGCAGGGAGCCTGCTTCCCCCTCTCTCTGTGCCTGCCTCTCTGCCTACTTGTGATCTCTGTCTGTCAAACAAATAAATAAAATCCTTAAAAAAAAAAAAAGAAAATCCTAAAAAATGCACAAGAAAACTATCAGAATTAATACATCCATCAAGTATGCAGGATAAAAGATCAAAGGACAAACATTAGTTGTATTTCTACAAACTAGTAATAAAAAAATCCACAATAAAATTAAGAAAACAATTCCACTTAAAATAGCATCAAAAACAATGCTTAGGAATTACTTTAACAAAAGAAATACAAAGCTTGTATTCTGAAAACTATAAAACATTATTGAAAGAAATTAAAGAAGACTTAAATAACTGAAAAGGTTGACTGTGTTTATGGATTAGAAGACCTAATATTATTAACATGGCAATTTTACTCAAACTGATCTACAGATTTAACATAATTCCAAGTTTCATTATAGTATAAATTGATAGGAAAGTTCTAAAATTCATATAAAAATTCAAAAGAATTTTGAATGGCTAAAGTAGTCTTAAAAAGAAAGAAACTTCCCAGTTTCAAAATTTACTATGAAGACACCATGGTATTGGCATAAGGATAGATATAGATTATTGGAATAAAAGTGGGACCCCAGAAATGAACTATTACATTTATGGTCAGCTTATTTTTGGCAAAGGGGCCAAGCCAATTCACTAGGAGAAAAACAGTCTTTTCAACAAAATGGTGCTGAGACACTTGATATTGATATACACATTAATAAATCTGGATCCCTTCCTTACACTGAACACAATATTAACTCAAAATGGATTGTAAATAGACCTAAATGTAAAAGCTAATAGTATAAATCTCTTGTAATAAAACTTGAGGGTAAATCTTTGTGACTCTGAGTTAGGCAGAACTTTCTTAGATACAATATCAAATGCATATGTGACAAAAGAAAAAAGAGATAAACTGGACTTCATCAAAATTAATATCTTCTATATTTGAAACAATACCAAGAAAATGAAGAGAGGTGGTATAGACTTGCCTACACAGATAAGCTGGGAGCAGTGGGCGGAAGAGGAGGCCAGCGCTCTCCGGCTGGAGGAGGACACCGAGCACCCTCCTATGATTCTTTGGACGGACTGAACTTGACCTGTGAACTCTGACCCCCAAAGCAGAGAACACTGGCTTGACGGAGGACTTTGTTATGCTGCTATGAACTTTGACCTGAGTTGGGGAGAGGATGGCAGAGACTTAAAAAAAAGAAAGAAAAAAAAAAAAAAGATCGTAGCTGTAGTCTCATTCCATACTGTTGAGAAATACATCGTTTTCACTGGCGAAGATGTAGAGAAATTGGTATCTTCGTTAATTGTTGGTAGGAATGTGAAATGACAAAGTCACTCTGGAGAACAGTTTGGCAGTTCTTCAAAGGGTTGAAGAGGGGATTACCATATGACCCACACTATCTACTCCTAGGTATATGCTCAAGACAAATTAAAAAAAAATGCATCCATACAAAAACTTGTACACACATATTTATAGCAGCATTATACATACTAGCCCAAAAGTAGAAAGAACTCAAAAGTCCATCAGATGATGAATAAGGCAAATGTGGTATTATCTACACAATGGAATATTACTAGGTCATAAAAGTAAATGAATGGTATAGGTTATAATATGTATGACTCTTAAAAACACAATGCTAAGTGAAATGTCAGTGACAAAAGACCACAGATTGTAAAATTGTAAGATTCCACTTACATGAAATGTCCAAAATAAACAAATTCATAGAGCCGCAAATAGACTAATGTTTGCTTATGGCTGGTTGGATTGAGGAGAAATAGAGAGTGACAGCTACTGGGTACAGGATTCCATTTTGGAATGGTGAAAATGTCCTAATGTTGATATAGTGGAGGTTGCACAATTCTGTAACAATAATAAAACCACTATATCATAGACTTTAAATGGATAAATTACATGATATGTGGATTATACCACAAAAAGCTATTAAACTTTTGGGCGCCTGGGTGGCTCAGTGGGCTAAGCCTCTGCCTCTGGCTCAGGTCATGATCTCAGGGTCCTGGGATCGAGTCCCGCATCGGGCTCTCTGCTTGGTGGGGAGCCTCTTTCTCCTCTCTCTGTCTGCCTGCCCATCTGCCTACTTGTGATCTTTCTCTGTCAAATAAATAAATAAAATCTTAAAATAAAAGCTATTAAACTTTTATTAAAAAGTTAAGAAATAAAAGGCAGATTATAAGAATAGTAGGTCATACAGTGTTACATTAATTTCAGGTATACAATATAGTGATTTCACAAGCGTATACATTATGCTATGCTCACCACTAGTGTAGCTACCATCATACGACACTATTATGCTATTATTATAATAGTGTTCCTTTTATCCTATGCTGTTTCTTTTATCCCCATGACTTATTCATTCCATGGGGGAAGCCTGTATCTCCTACTCTCTTTCAGACATTTTGCCCATCCACCCAACCCCTTTCCTCTGGTAACCATCACTTTATTCTCTGTATTTATGCGTCTGCTTCTGCTTTGTTCATCTATTCATTTGCTTATTTATTTATTTTTAGATTCCACATATAAGTGAAATCATATGAAATTTGTCTTTCCTTGTCTGACTTAGTTCACTTAGCAAAATACCTTTTAGGTCCATCCATGTTGTTAAAAATGGCAGAATCTCATCCACACTAAAGTTCAGAGAAGAAAGAGAGTGGGAGGTAGAGAGAAAACAAGAAGGAGAGAGAACTGGAGTGATAGGGTACACCTACCACTTCAGAACAGTCATTTATTAAAGTGATCCTTACTATTTTTCTGTTTCTGTTATTCATTAATGAGGCTAAAACAACAGGCCCTAATTTGTTTCCATTTACCAAAATTTGCCTTTGAGCTTAATGTGACCCTCACCTATTCAAGAACTAGTGCAAAACAAGGGATTTGTCCATGAGTGATTACTTCATAGTATGTCAAGCAGTGTTCATGCGCTTAGGTACTAGCAAGTTATCTGAAGCATCTGAGGGATACACAGTAGACCCTTGGAACTGGATCACATTTGTAGAATGTGGTATGGGCATCCCCCAGGAAAGCAACACACAACACACAAGATGATTATGCCAAGTAAAAATGGGGCCCTTGGGAAAAATTCCTATTTGGGGACAAATGCTAACCTAGAATAGTAGAAGATATAGACTAAAAGAAGGATTTTAGTCCATGTTCCTGAGAGGAAGAACCACAGAAATCATCCTCCACCTGGAGTCATTCAGTGGGATCTCACTTCTTTGAGCCTTGCTACTATCAAATCTTTGATAAAATTCTGTATTGCACACCCCCCAGGAGAGTTCCTTTACTTGTACAATATCAAAATTGTGAAACCACAGACTGGAGGGGTCAGTTCAAAATGTAACACCAATCCATTAGCTCAGAAGCAATTATACATACACGTGGAGCCTGTCCAGTTTTAACCCAACTACATAACACAGAAGGGAGTTAAGGA
This sequence comes from Mustela nivalis, assembly GCF_964662115.1. Classification (NCBI taxonomy): domain Eukaryota; kingdom Metazoa; phylum Chordata; class Mammalia; order Carnivora; family Mustelidae; genus Mustela; species Mustela nivalis. The sequence goes on along the minus strand of NW_028135455.1, from coordinate 124,857 downwards.
TATAAAATATTATGGCTGTTGAAGTGCTCGAGGATGGTTTATAAAAAATTAAAGTCATTGAAGTAATTTTTTCTCTAGATATCAGAATTTTGGTCCTTTTCTTTGAGTGAGGTAAAAATGTGGCTAATGCTGTAAGCTAATTAACTGCTCTGTGCACAAACATTAATTACAGAGAGATAAGGTTTAATACTAGCTGTACACGGGATGTTAAGCAGCCAGCTAGGTTTTGAGAAGAAAAGAAGAAAAAGCTCATTTCTTGAAAGGGAGAGTAAAGAAATGAGAGTTATTGGATTTCAGCTAGGAAAATCCATCAGGATAAAACATACCCTTGTTTCTTTACCTTTTTGATGAGATGCCACATGATTCATGCATCTCACTTTTGCAGGGATATTAGAACTGTGACAAACACCCAGCCAAATTTCTGCATGGAGTGAAGGTCAAGAATGAGATTTAAACTGAGTGTGGAGCATCTATTTTGTTACAGGCTTTATCTACAATTCTGGACTTCAGCCTTCACTCTGGACTCCCCTTCAAATATAGACCTTTGAAACTTGCTTAAGAAATGATTTCCTTACTTTAACTGTGATTTGGCTTTTCTTTAATGCACAGTTAACTCCCAATAGATAGCATCATTTTTGATGCACAAAGTACTCATTACATCCTTGTTAAATGAATGAATGAATGAATGAATGAATGAGACGTATCAACTGTTCCTGTCTCAGCCTACACCTGCTTGACTGTTGGGGGAAAACAAAGCATATATTTATAAAAAAGGTCAAAAGGTAGAGTTCATGTAAGAATGAAAGCTTACACAACTTACTTCATAAGTGAGCAAAACGGAATTGACTGTGTGATATCCTTTGAAAATTCTCCAGAAGAGTGGATGGCCAAGTATATATCTCTTTCTGTTTATGAAGTTGTACATTTTGACTAAAACCTTATATCTGGTTAAAATAACACTGGCTTGGGAGATAATGTATGCATATATTATAGGTGTAAATAATTCCATGGGAAAAGGCTTACCAGATTCATTCCCCAAGCCAAGGGTCTGAAGATTGCTTTTGCAAATGAGATAGCTGATAGACCAGGTTTGCCAGAGGAAGGGCGATGCAACACCTCTAGCAGAATTTGAGGAATGAAGATGTGAGGGTCTGCAGCAGCTATAGGACAGCATAAGGACACCACAATCCTGAAGATGGGAGAACTAGAATGGACTGAATTGGAGTTTGGAATGTGGGAGGCAGTTGCTGATGTCTTAATTACTAAGAGGCAGTTGGAACAGACTCGGTCTTCAGAGTACAGTGAGACTGAATCTTGTGTCACTGTTTCACCATCTGACTATGACTGAGGGATGATTATAAAGCATCAGCACCAAACAAGTCTTTAGAAATTATCTGAACGAATCACTTCATTTTATAGACCCAATTACGTTATTTGAACTAAGTCATACATAAGTGGTTGATGACTACAGCCCCCTGCTGCAATGCTTTTCCAGTTAGTCAACAGATGTAATTTATACTTCTTCTGCCTGCTTTATTCCCCAAATTTCACAGGAATGAAAACAGAGGCTTTCCAACAGAGGTGAAAGCTGCCTAAAGCAGAGCCATCTTGTGACTCAGTCTCAGCACTGATGGTCACTCTAAAGAAACACACAAATCTAACAAGGAAATGATGCACATTTAAGATTTTACAGTTATTCAGAAAAAGACAATTTGTAACATTCAGCTAATCTTCCTTAAAATACTTTCTCAGGGGCCTGGATGGTGCAGTATGTTGAATGACAGACTCTTGATTTTGACTCAGGTCATGATCTTCAGGTCATGAGCTCAAACCCCATATCAGGCTCTATGTCTCACAGGGAGTCTTCTTCTCTTTCTTTCTCCCTTTCTCTCTGTTACTCCCCTCTCTTTCTTTCTTTTTTTTTCTTTTTTTTAAAAGATTTTATTTATTTATTTGAGAGAGAGACAGTGAGAGAGAGCATGAGCGAGGAGAAGGTCAGAGGAAGCAGACTCCCCATGGAGCTGGGAGCCCAATGCAGGACTCGATCCCAGGACTCCAGGATCATGACCTGAGCTGAAGGCAGTCGTCCAACCAATTGAGCCCCAGGCGCCCCTCTCCCCTCTCTTTCTCACACACATGTGCCCACACTCTCACTGTCTCAAATAAACAAATTAAAAGAAAAAAAAGAAAGAAAAAATTTCCCAAAGTCTCATTCATCACAGTATAGCTGCCCTCAGTCTCTCTTCCACTTTCTCTAATTTCCTTCAAGCTCTTTTTTTTTTAAGATTTTATTTATTTATTTGACAGACAGAGATCATAAGTATGCAGAGAGGCAGACAGAGGGAGAGAAGGGGAAGCAGGCTCCCTGCTGAGCAGAGAGCCCGATGCGGGGCCTGATCCCAGGACCCTGGGATCATGACCTGAGCCGAAGGCAGAAGCTTAACCCACTGAGCCACCCAGGTGCCCAAACTCTTTTTGAACCTAAACTATGCTGGCTTTGACCAACTTGATTTCTATCTTTCTTGGTTTCTTTGTCTCTTCAGAGGAACGGAAAGGTAATTCTTTCACAAAATTCCTTATATTATCCATGCTTTTTAAAATTACTCTTCTCATTCCTTATTTCCTACATGGACAGCGTGACCCACTAACCACATGGGCAAGGAAAATATTTCCTTAGTAGCCTATGGATAATCCTATGTTATATTATAACTAGAATTTATGGCAGAAAGGCAAGGATAATTTAAATACATGTAGAAAAAGCATATGATATAATTCAGCATTTATTTGTGATTTTAAAATAAGAGCTCTTGGAAAACCTTGCAAGTGAATTTTCTAACCCTAAAAGGTATTTACCAAAACCTATATAACAAACATCAAGGTATCTTAGAGACATTTCCTTAAGGCTAGGAAGAAGACACCCATTTTTATCACAATTGTTAGCAAAATGTTGGGCGTTTGACCAACACAGTAGGAACCTCAAAAAGTAACAAGTAGTATTCAAAAGAGAAAAACTGTTGTGATCTACATATATATAATGATTCTTTATATAAAAACACAAGAAAACCAACAAACTATTAGATATGTTAGATAAAAGACCAACACATACAAATCAGTATTTTTCATAGTGAAATTAGGGATTAGAAAATATAGCTGAGAAAAAAGATAGTATGCACAATAATCAGTGTAGAGCACATAGGAATCAACCAATAAAAATGCACAAATTTTGTGAATAAAATTATAAAATATTATTAAAAAACACACAAAAGCTGAAATAGTGGAGAAATACACCGTATCTGTGGAAATCAGGATTTTCTATTGTAAAGATGTCAACTTTTCTTAAAGTAATCCCAAAATATAATGCAACTTTGGTTGAAATCTGAGAAGATGAGGAGGTGAAATTGAACAATCTGGTTATAAAATACACATGGGAAAACTAAAGATTATAAAAAAAAAGAAAACTTCTCAAAAAGAATCAATGCCACGATATACAAAAAGTATGCAAAAGCCAAGGAAATTAAAACAATGCAGAAATGAGTCAGAGAAAAACAAAAACACCAAAAGAACAGTCTGGAAAGTCCAGAAATACACTCATCGATATAAAGTTCCCTGTTTGATAATGGTGACAACATGAAGCAGTAGGGAGAGATTGCTTGACAAATGGTGTGGAGAAGTTGTTTTCAATATGAAGAAAAACAAAACTGGATTATATTCCAAATAGTAAAAAAAATAATAATTTCCTGAGAGATTTAAGATGAAAACATTAAGAGGAAAAACTAGAAAAGCATTTGAAAAAATACAGAATGAAAAAAAGATTTTCTTAAATAAGACACCAAAAGCAAAAACCTTAAAAAAATTTTAATGGATTTGACTATATTAAAATTAGATTGCAAATAGTTATACTATGAGAGAATAAGTATTCATATATATATAATTAATAAAGGATTTATATTATTTAATATATAACTAATAAAGGATTAGCACATAAGCAAAAGAAATTCATCTCAGTAGAAAAGTAGGCAAAACATAAATAGGCAATCCAAAAAGTCAACAACAAGTGTTGCTAACGTGCATGTAAAGAGATGCCCAGTTTCATTAGTTGTCAGAGAAATGCAAATTAAACCAACAATGATACAATACTCTATACCCATCTGATTGGCAAAAAACTAAAGTCTGATAAAATCATGTTCTGGTGAGGATGTGAAAACAGGAATTATAAATAAGTAGAGCTATTCTGAAGTGATTTGAAAATATTTAATAAAATTAAATTTGTACATATCTACTATTGAATATGGAATCTAGATAAGTTCCTTACAAATGCATACAAATATAAATGAATGGGCAAGATTATTCATCACAGTATTGTTTACAGTAGACCAAACCTTAAAGTAGCCTAAGTGGCCATCAAAAATGTATTATCTGGAAAGTATGAAGAGTTATGCATAAGCTAAAAGAATCTTTAAGATTTTTAACTAGCTATTGACTGGTTTATATAGATAGATGGATAGATGGGTAGAAACATGGATAGATCTCAGAAAAATGTTCATGGTGAAATATTAGAATCATAACAGAACAATACCAATAATATAAATTAAATACTTAAGAGTGGGTACATACAGTAATTAAGACTGATGAAAAGAGAGAAAAATATAATATGCACAGACCAATTAAGATAGTTATAAAAATGGTTACTATCTAATCCACATCAGTACACCTCAATTTACATACATACATAAATACATGTGTAGGTATTTTTTTCTATGTCACATAAGAATATGTTAATTTTTTTCAATTAAATGCATTTTAGTTTTTGTTTCAAAATTACTTCATATTTTCTTCCCTTAGTGCTCTGACAATATGAATTGCACCGTTTCATGCTTGCCCACACGGAGACTCCTTGGTTACTAGTGTGCTCTGCTCTCCCAGAGTTAGTATAATACCCAGCTGTAGTCTTCCCTTGTTTGCATGGTTTGTCATACTCAATAGTTTTGGACTTCTCTGGACTTCTCTGGAGATCTCACTGAGTGTTTTATTCCATATTTCAATTATATGGATATCAGATAAAACTGGTTGTTATTCATCAAAACCCATCAGTTAGCAACTCATTTCTAGCTGCTCATTTCCTGAACAATTCATGAACTCTGGTGCCACCTTAAGAGTCTGTATTTATCTTGTTTACTTATCTTCCCTGTGGCCTAAAGTTCTGACAACTTCTAACTCTGGTTAACTCAAAGCTTCTTCCTAATTTGGTTTTGCTCAATCTTTGGTGTTTATAACCACAGCAGACATTTACTGACTTCTTAAAACAGATTTTTTTTTTTTCTTTTTACTTCTTACAAGAGTGACATCTATTGAAAAAGAACAATTTGGAAGGAAGATCTTTTCCCTTTTCTGTATGATGTGTTTAATCCTTTGGTTTATGAATCCATGATCAAGGCATATTCAGCTCCCTAGGATAGTTTATTTGTATCTTCCTGAATTCTCCAGGAAGTCAGGCTTCTTTCACTTAAATTTTCTTCAAATTTTCTCTTATTTGTATGCTTCCTGACTTCTCCAGGAAGCAGTAGTTGGTCACACTTTGGCAAAGCCTTGGAAATTCACTTCCTTAAAATAAGTTAAAATGTAGAAATTGCATTGAAATTTACTTTTTTTTTTTTCTGTGATTCAGTCAAATTTAGAGGAACCAGATCTATTCTGGGATTGGTGTACCAATTTCCACATTCCTTCTCTGGACTAACATCTTTTGTGAATAAATGAAGTGGCCTGGGGAGCAAGGGGAAGCTAGAGAGATTGTCCAAGAGGGTCTGTGTGACAACATTAGTGGTTTCCTATGCTATATCTTGTCCACAAAGTCTTATACCACAAGATCCAATCCTGGAGTAGAACTTCTAATCTCTGTTACACCATGGTGGGTCAAAGAGCCAGAGTTGAGGATGAGACAAGGTTGATTTTCCAAACTGACTTTCAAACTCTGTACTTGGGCTATAAAATGAGAATAACAATAATAATAATTCTTATCTTACATGGCCAAAAAACAGTATGACATAGTTTCTATGACTTTAGGCACAGATTCATTTGGCCCTGGAGTGAATTCAAAGACCTGCTTTATTAATTATGTTTTCCTGAATGAGTTGATTAACTTCTCTTTATGTTTTATTCCTATCTGCAAAACAAGGATAATTTAAAAGTAACTATATTATATGTGGTTGTGAGGGTGAAATTAAGTAGCTCAAGTAAACCTGTTAACAGAGAGCCTGACACATAATTAGAGCTTACTAAATGCTGGCAAAGTTATTATTCTGGTTGTTGTGAAAATTGAAATAATAGCTATTTATGCAAGTCACTGAGCTTTATGCTTAGTGACGAATAGACAATTAATATTAGTTCCCTTTTTAGCAACAACAAAAAAAATGCAGATCTAATTTGCATTGGACTTGAAAGGGTGCTATCTCAAAAGAACAAAACAAAACAAAACAACTCTCTGGTCCTAAGGAATTACATAGTCACATTTGTTAGAAGATTTTTTAGACAGCCCTCTCATCAACATACCTCAACATTCACTGAAAAGACAGCTAATATTTCCTAACAAGAGAAAGATGGTCCAAACTCTCCAAAGAAGGAACTAAAGGAATGAGATAGACATATCAGAAGCATCCTTTACCTCTCCCACATTCCTTGCAGATACTCTTCGGTCAAGCAACAGAGGAAAAAGGAGTCTGATATTTTGTTTTGTGAGTGAACAGAGCCAGTCTGGTTTGACCTTAAATACTGAGAAGAGTAAACAGCTCTATTAGGGAAAGGGGAGATGCTGTTGGCCAGCAATGCCCATGAGAAAATGAATAGGAGCAACCTGAGCCAGGGATGGAAAGCACATTGGAATGAGAAATATGAGAGGTAGGTATTATCACAATAACTCTCTCAGATGTGGGTTAGGGTTTGATCTCATTAGGTCTTTTCAAATAAATCCCCTGTGTGTGGCAAAGCTTCTTATTTAATGAAAAAGTCCAGATCTTACTACTCTGACTCCCAAGGGAGCTAACTGAAGGTTGACCCAAGTTGTCCCCTGCTGGGACAGCTTCACAGGAATTACATTGACTATACTCAAGGCAGAACTGGGGAGATGAACAGTGACCACTGGAAAAATGTTGTCTATGTCAAAATATGAGCAGAGAGAAAAATAATCTTTAGATATTGCAATGGAGTTCAAAGATATTAGCAGGGAAAACAAGAACATACAGCATTTGATCCTTATCAGGGTTCCTGTAGTCCATTCAAGGTTCTCCTGCCTCAGACTGTGGCTTGGGTCAACTATAATCATAGCTGGACACCATATTGGTGTCCTCACTGAGAGAGATAAGGACTTCAACCATAAGAGCTCTACACAGTGACCAGTCAGGAGTCAGCTCAGTCTTGAACATGTATTCTTTCATTCATAAATAGCATCTACAAGTTGTACTATGTACCAATTTCTTTGTCAGGAGTGGTAGACTTAATGATGAATGAGTTTCTGCCTTTATGAATCTTAAAATCTAGTGTAGAAGAAAGATGTGGAAATAGATAATCCTATATGATATACAAAACTGGAGATATGCACAATCCAGAACAGGGGATTCAACATAGTTGAGAGGGAAGAGGAAGAAGAGTAAGTAATTTCAGGGAAGATTTGTTAGAATATGTATTTTGGCTACTATTGAAGTCAACAGAAGTTGATTAGGGGACACAGAATGACATTTTAGAAAGAAGGAAGAATAAAGTAGTTACAGAAGTCAGGAAAACTATTGCACAGGAATTGGTGTTGCCAAAGAGCTAAGTGTAAGGCAAGAAGAAGCTGAAGATGAATCTGAGAGGCAAGAAGAGTCAGATGATGAGGGACCTGAACTTAATGCCAGAGGAATGAGGAATTATTAAATCATTTTAGCAGAAGAAAGACACGGCAAGTTTTCTATGTGAGAAAAATCTTTTTAGAAACAACAAAGAACATTGATTGGCAGAGGGTATGGCTGACGGCAGAGAATATAGGTAGAATACTGCAATCATTTGTTGAGAAATGATGAGGGCCTAAACTAGTTGCAGTTAGGAGAATTTAAAAGAAGTTATGGATCTAATTAAATTTAATAAATTTAGGAGGGAAAATCTTCAGGTTTGGTGTGATCAGTTAGAAGGAGTTTGTGATGGTACATCAACTGAGATAGACAATATAGAAAGAATTCTTCCTATCATAACCTGATGTGGTTTTCATTCACAAACTAGTGTTCTCACAGTAAATGAATTCTACATCGTCCTCCCCCATTGGAGAAAGGAGAAAGGGATGAAATTTCCTGGATGGAGTTCCCTAGCTCCTGGATGGGTCTATGATCTATTATTAAAAATACATATTTTTAGTCAGAGAGAAAAATATCATATGATTTCACTCATTCATGGAATTTAAGAAACAAAGAGAAGAAAAAAATGAGACAAATATTAAAAAAATACAGACTCTTAAATACAGAAAACACACTGATGGTTGCCAGAGCTCTTATGGTTGAAGTCCTTACCTCTCTCAGTGAGGACACCCACATATAGGTAGGGTGAAATAGGCGAAGGGAATTAGGATTACACTTATTGTGATGAGCACTGAATAATGTATTGAATTCTTGCATCAGTATATTGTACACCTGAAACTAATATAACCTTGTATATCAATTATACTGAAATTTTTAAAAAGCTACAAGATTCAAAAGGAAAAAAAAAACACATTTTCACATCCATGCAATGGAATATTATTCAGCAACAAAAAGGAATGCACTATCAAGCTGTGAGAATTCTTGGAGAAAATTTAAGTGAAAGAAGCCAATCTTCAAAAGCCACATACCATGTAACTACAACTCTGTGGCATTCTGGAAAAGGCAAAACTATGAATACAGTGAAAAAAATCAGTGGTTGCCAGAGGTTGGGAAGAGTGAGGAAGGAGTGAATAGGTGTAACAGGGGAATACTTATATGGTGTAACTATTCTGTATGATACTGTAATGGTAGGAACATGCCATTATGCATTTGTCAAAACCCCAAGACTCCACAACACTGAGTCAACCTTAATATAAACTGTGGTCTTTAGCTCATAATAGTGTATAAATATCGGCTCATCAGTTATAATAAATATATCACTAATATAAGAAAGATATTAATAGTGATAGTAACTGTGTGTGGGGGGGCAGGAGGTGAGAAAGCATATAATAACTCTCTGTAATTTCTGCTCAATTTTTCTGTAAGCTTAAACTTCCTCTAAAAAATCAATTAATAAAAATACATATTTCCCCTCACATCTGCTCTTTTTAATTAAAAAATTTCTTAAGAGATTTTATTTATTTGTCAGAGAGAGAGAGAGAGAAAGATCATAAATGGGGGGTCGAGGGGGCAGCAGGCAAAGGGAGAAGTAGGCTCGCTGCAGAGTAAGGAGCCCAAAGTGGGACTTGATCCCAGGACACTGGAATCACGACCTAAGCTGAAGGCACACGCTTGACCAACCAAGCTACCCAGACGTCCCCCCTACACATCTCCTTCTTAATTTATGGAAAACTCTTAGCGTAGGGTAGCTTCAGTTCAACCCCAATATGACTTAGTTCCCTAGGGTCTCCCTGGAATGTATTTATTGAGTATGAAGAAAACACAAATCATCTGTAATTTTGTTTCTGTTCTAGAAAACTTCTTCAAGATTTAAGAGCCAATAAGAACCTCAATTTGTTTGATTATTTATTATTACATCAGAAGTATACTTTATATTGCTATTAATATGTCCATATGACCCTAGAATTCAGTTATTACTTCTTCCTTACTTATCTCATATTTGCTGCTTTGTGCATTATGATCCTCCAGATGAAAAGCAGGGGCATTTATTTAGTTTGGGATTTCTAATTTCTCCCATCACTGGTTTGGCAGTGGGCTCTGAAACAGAGCAACCTCTTAGAATCCAGAAAGGAGAATTAATCTATAAAAATTCAATTAACCTGTACAATGCTCATTGAGTCCTCTCAAAACTTAATCAGAGTTTTCTTAACTTATTAGCCGCTTCGCCTATTTTGCATCTTGTAGCCTGTGACGATGGCACTAAACAATCAGAATAATGCTGACAGGCTAACAAACTAATAAGGTACATCCAAGGATTGGATCCTTCCTTACTTGCTAAAGACGTCCAAATAAATCTCACCTGTGAGTTGCAGCAGCAAGACTCTGAGAGCCAGTGGGCTGTGAGGATAAGCCATCACACCCTGCCTGATAACACCCTGATTCACAAAGCAGCTGTGTTGCCCACTTTGCTCCTGACTCACTGTGTCCATTCAGGGAAAGCACCACCTCTTGGAATCCAGCCTAGGGCCCCATATAATAGAGCTAATCTCAAGAAAGATAAGTATTCTCAACAAAGCTGTTGAAGAAGCGGTTAAAGAAGGAGATAATGAAGGACTATGGATTTTTCTAAGCTCTTAAAATGAAGATCTCTGTTGAGACATCTATATAGAATCAGGAGCTGTTGTGTTGGATAAGTGATTCCAAGTTCAATGTCCTCTCTACTCATTCAAAACATGTTTTTAACTACCAGCTACACATCAGGCAGACTTTTGGAGAGCATATCTGTAGGAAGAATGGGTAGATTCATTCAGGATGTGCAGAGCTTGAGATGCCTACAGTATATCTCAGTGGAGATGCCCAGCAGGCAGATGGTACTGAAGCTCTTGAGAGAGTTTGACCTGAAAATAAGTTTTGGGAACATCAGTATCTAAGGAGGATCTGCACCTTTGGATATGAAAGAAGGATATATATATATATATATATATATATATATATATATAGAGAGAGAGAGAGAGAGAGAGAGATATCTATATATATATATATAGAGAGAGAGAGAGAGAGAGAGAGAACAAAGGCCTGAGGAGGGAACTGGGGGAACACTTATGTTGGGAAAATAATAAAAGAAAGAGCAGGAAGAAGACCTGAGGAGAAGTTGAGATGGAGCAGTCCATGTTGGGGGCAGGAATAGATATATGAATGATGTCAATTAAACCAGATTCGGGGAGGAATAAAGAGTTTGAATGTTGTAGTAGTATCAAGAATGATGATGACAGATTGGTTTGGGGATAATGAGGACATGAGTGACCTTTGGAGAAAGAGTTGCATGAAGTGATAGGAGCTGAAAATAGATTATAGAGATTTGGAGCTTAAGAGGGAGATAGATGAGTAACTATTTCCAGTTACTTATCTGTTCCCAGGAAGTGTGGACAATTTGTCTGAAAATTTGTCTGAAAATTTGACTTTAAGGGGGGAAAATGCAAAGAAAAGGGAAGATTGAAAATCAGAGAAAGAAATAAAGTAATGAGAAGGCGAAAGATAGACGATGACAGTAGATGATAAATAGATGGGCAGATATATAGGTAGGTAGATAGATTAAAGATAGATAGATTTTGGTAGAGGACAAATTTGTAGTGTCTCCAGTCTTCACGACTGTATGATTTTCCTTAGTAGCCTGGAAATAGGTGTAGAGAAACTGAGGGATTATACTAACTCAAGGCTTGTTTGCAGGAAAAAGAGTGAAAAAGAGTTTTAAGTGTAAAGGAGAGAAAATAATAAACCATGAGGTCGAGCTGAGGATAGGAGAAAGTAAATCCAGGTGGGGAATTAAAATAATCTGGACATCATAGGTCTTGATAGGGTCAAAGGATTGGCTTTTTAGGAATTTCTTTCAGAATTCTTCTTTAAATGTAAAAGAACAGAGGGACACTATTAGCACAAATTTATGACTAAAGAAATTAATGTACTTGTAAGTTTCTGTAAGCACAGAATTGTTTGGTCCTGTGGTTTTGGAAAGAACCTCAGAATAAAGTACAGCAAAGATAGCATTGCTTTCCTTGGTGGGGTAAGCCCTGGAGAGGAATAGTCTCTTTTCTATATAGGTGTTTCCTGTTTATCATTCAACTGTCAGATGCTATAAGTCTATGAATAGAGTGTCCTTGTCTGTCTGTCTTATTGGGGTATTCTCAGGGCCTAGCACAGGGCCTGGTCCATTGTAGACATTCAGGTACACAATAAATGCATTAAATACATGCATGGACAAATGAGAGTTGCAATGAGAAAAGTAAGCATGCTTAACAAGCAAAAGTCACAGTTCATATTGAACTTCTATCCCAGCAGAAAAGTTCTTTCACGACTTTTAAGTCTTTGTTTCTTGACCCATTATGTTGACGGAAGAGCTTTGAATGTTTGAAAAGGTAATAGTGCTATATAATTTAAAAGAGATCAGAGGAGAGAGCACTGTGTTTCAAGAAGTCAGATAATTCAGCATTCTCTATTCTATAACTAGATATAGGCAATATGATTACTTATGTCTGCCATAGGGAATGCTCCTTAAAGTTGTGTATGTTTATATCTTTAGCCCACTGTTAGATTTTATGTAATCTGAGGCTAGAATTATTTAGGTCAAAATCTTCCCCATTATCTCCTCACTATTTCCAGAAATCTATTAGTAAGTGTTTATAATTCTACTATGTTACTGTTTTTTTTTAAATTTTTTATTTTCTTATAAACATGTATTTTTATCCCCAGGGGTACAGGTCTGTGAATCAGCACTCACCAAAGCACATACCCTCCCCAATGTCCATAAACCCACCCCCCCTTTTCCCAATCCCCCTTCCCCCAGCAACCCTCAGTTTGTTTTGTAAGATTAAGAGTCACTTATGGTTTGTCTCCCTCCCAATTCCATCTTGTTTCATTGATTCTTCTTCTACCCACTTAAGCCCCCATGTTGCATCACCACTTCCTCATATCAGGGAGATCATATGATAGTTGTCTTTCTCTGCTTGACTTATTTCGCTAAGCATGATACGCTCTAGTTCCATCCATGTTGTCGCAAATGGCAAGATTTCATTTCTTTTGATGGCTGCATAGTATTCCATTGTGTATATATACCACATCTTCTTGATCCATTCATCTGTTGATGGACATCTAGGTTCTTTCCATAGTTTGGCTATTGTGGACATTGCTGCTATAAACATTCGGGTGCACGTGCCCCTTTGGATCACTATGTTTGTATCTTTAGGGTAAATACCCAGTAGTGCAATTGCTGGGTCATAGGGCAGTTCTATTTTCAACATTTTGAGGAACCTCCATGCTGTTTTCCAGAGTGGCTGCACCAGCTTGCATTCCCACCTATGTTACTGTTTTTAAGTGTAGTACAAAGAAGGGCAGAAAAAAAGAGAAGTCAAAATTCCTGCCTTTGTAAACTTATGATTCTATTGGGGGAAATGAGATTCATATCCTTGAAGCATTTGTCAGGGTGTATGATTAAACACTCAGTTAATCCAGGTAATACCTTAGGAATCTAACGGAGGATGAAAGAGATCTAAAGAAGATGTCATAAAGAATGGGTAGAATTTGGATTCACAGAGAGGTGGGGATGAGGGTAGGTTCCCTTTAACATTCTCAAAGTCTATCATCTGTAATTTCATTCCATTCCTCTGCTATTAACTAGCTACCCACATCATCATTTGCCAGTTAAAGAACTTTTTAAGAAGTCACTTTAGACAATGCATGTGCAGAGTCAGAAATATATGGGCAGTTATGGGGGAAGAAAGAGAGGGGTATGCGTGTGTGTGTGTGTGTGTAGGTTGGAATCAAAAAAACAAGGAAGCCAGCCAAGTAGAGAAAAGCACCTTTTCCATTGATTGGAAGGAAGAATTTGCACTGCTTCTTTTACTTGTGGCCTTTTACTTCTGGCCTAGAGCTCGCATTTAATTTGAATTTTATTAACACATGAAATCTAATTCTTCCAATTCAGGGTGTTTAATTTTTTTAAAAAGCTTGCAAGTTGATTAAGTGGCTTTGCAGAATACGACAGGGTTTCTTCTCAGCAAGGTGTAAGTGTCAAGCCCACTAGCATTTGAACTAGATTAGCTCTCTTGGCTCTTGGGCCTTGGACTGGAAGTATGTCATCAGCTTTCCTGGGTGTCTCACTTTCCAAAAGCAGATACCGGGACTAATCAGTCCTCATAATTCAGTGCCAATTCCTTATTATACATATGTACACACACACACACACACACACACACACACACACACACACAAAACCATTAGCTCTGTTGTTATTTCTGTGGAGACTTTCTTTCTTTTAATCAAAAGTTACCTTCAGAGGGGCGCCTGGGTGGCTCAGTGGGTTAAGCCGCTGCCTTCGGCTCAGGTCATGATCTCAGGGTCCTGGGATCGAGCCCCGCATCGGGCTCTCTGCTCAGCAGGGAGCCTGCTTCCTCCTCTCTCTCTCTGCCTGCCTCTCTGCCTACTTGTGATCTCTCTCTGTCAAAATAAATAAATAAAATCTTTAAAAAAAAAAAAAAGTTACCTTCAGAAAGGACTCTGAAAATAGTCTAGTTTATTTCTCTATGAATTACTCATGTATTTTCTCAGCCAGGGGGATTTTCTCTCAATACCTATCTCATTCTGGTATATAAGACATCAGTAAGCCAGTGCAGAGATGCCTTTCCAATATTTCTTTGCTAATGGAAGCAGGTATGTGCTTCACCTTCCAATCAGATTACTTCTTCCTTTTTTTTTTTTTTTTGCCCCCATCAGATTACTTCTTTAGCAAACTTGTGATTACCTGGGTAAACAAGACACTCCTGGGGTCTCTGAAGACAAATAGGGCAGAAAACTTGAAGAAGCAGCCCTTTTCCCATCAGACAGACCTATATATACCTGTATACAAAAGAAATCTATATACAAGTCATATGTTTCCCTTTTCATGTGTTAGGACAAACATTTTTGGTTCCTTCAATGGTTTCTCCACATCATTTCAAGGAATTTAGTTACTTTCAGAACATAGTCAAGATTGTCAATGTCTCCTTTAAATTCATTACAGGAACCAAGTAGATACTCCATATGCAACCAATCCCACTCAGCGAAATGATGGGCTCCTTTATGTGGACATTATTGTTCCAGAATATATTGTTCTAAGACTACTGGCATTTTGAAGGCTATCATCAGCCTCTATTCGGTCCTCCAAATCATATTTATACAAAGTGCTGTTCACTCATTGAATATTGTTTGCTTTTGTTTGGGATATTTATTTTATGGTTTTTTTGTTTGCTTGTTTTTTGTTTTTTTTTCACTCTTACTTTTCTTGTCCCTATTGAAACTGGAAATGAAGCAGGGAACAGAGTTATTTACATTCCAGAGCACATTACAATCACTGACTTGAGCAAAGTCTTCCTTTACTTCGTTTTGTCCTTACACGTCATCCCCACTCCCTTTTCTCCCTACACAAAGACTCCCACATTAATGTGTTTGCTGTAAGTGATTAAACCCACATGTCCTTGAAAAACAGTGCTATTTTGTATGCATACTTTAAATTTATATAAATGCTTTTCTGTCAGTTCTATTTTAATTTACCTGTAGCTAATGGCAATTTCTTCTATAAAGTCTTTTCCAACTTTCCATTCTCTATGCTTTTGAGCTCTTGTACAGAATCGTTGTTGTCGATACTATTTATTTGATTCATCTTATATTTGCCTGATAGTGCTTTCCCTTTGAGCCAGAGAGTAAGTTCCTGGAAGAGAGGAACTCTAGTATTTTTTTGCTTAGCACCAAAACTGGTTTTCACGTATTGCTTAATGCATTGATATTAAATAAATGAATGAAAATGCCTAAGGAAACTAAGCAACCAATTTATGTTCCTAATTTTTTTTTTTCTGCAACATTTCTCCTTCTGAATCTGATATTGGCCCACACCCTTCATGAAAACATTTATATTCTGAACCTCTTCTAGGTAAAACCCAAAATGTGGCTCAATACTGCAATACCACTGATGTCAACAGTGGCCTCATGCATGCAAATAGATGTCTCAGAAAGGAGGTAAGCCCTGAGAGCTCACTCAAGAAAGACCCACCAGCTTTTGATGAGTGAGGGAATGCTGCCAAATAACCCAGGAGAAAGCTTTGGGGGATAAATCAAAGAAAAGTTGAAGTGGAGAGAAAAGTAAAGGTGACAAAGAACTCAGGCAGGTAAGTGGTAACATTTAGGTTGTTGCAGGAATCAGTCACTGCTGTGGACCTTAATATTCTCTCACCACCTCTGTGAGAGAAAACAAAGGTTATTATACTAGGAATTCCAATGAGAAGCCAGTGTTCCACACAGTGTGATACTGACCAAACCGAGGGCATTGTCCCCACTCAGAAATGCTCCAACAGAACAAAGGGAAGGGTTATGGGAGCCAATATGTTTTTGTTAAATTCCTGTACTGAAGCCAGAGTTGCTCAGGGAATAAAAGCTCAGTTTGTTAACTCTGATCCTCAGTTCACTCCCAAATTCAGGACATTATTTTGTCTTTTCATTTCCGTCATTCATCTGTTGTGTAATTCTGAAAACATCCCATTCCATCTGGGCCTCAGTGACTCACCCTGGGAAATGGGGTACTTGTACTTACCACACCCCTGCTTCTAAAGACACACTGAGAAAATTAATTAGAAAATTTTTTAAAAGAAAGCTTCATCGTTGAGTCCCTTAGAGACAGTCTGGCATTACAGCTGATCACCTAGGTGATGGCTCAAGCCATTCAGTCTCTGCTGTTCTGTATGCACCTCTCTCGGCTCACTTCTGAAAGAAAACCAGCTCCTTAAAGCCTCGGCTGGAGCTCTCTCAGCTCTCAATGACTGCAGAGTGAAATATAGCTCTCAGCGTAGAAAATGTCCTTCCAGTGCTCCAATAAATAGCATTCAGTTTTCAGCCCCAGGGAATTCAGTGTAGCCCTAGTTACCCCTCACTGCCACTGTCACCACTGCTTCCTTGGGCAGCAGAAATGATTTATGGAGGCAAATAGCCATTCCAAACTTTAATTAAGCACATAAAGAACCATCATTTTTTAAAAGGGCACCAGACAAGAAAGATGAAAGCTGACCCTATAGAACACTAATTACTTTTCCAACATTTTATCTTATCTCCTTATTTTTCATCAAGATGAGCTGAGAAACCCAGTCAATCAACCGACTCTAGCAGGTAAGCTCCACCTACCAAAACCCCTGGTTATCTGAAGTATTGCTCCAGAGGCCTGTGAACATTTCTCCTCAATCTTGTGGTTAATCAATAATCTCACTCTCTTATCTTTCTCTTTCTCTTCCCTTCTCTCTCTCTCTTTCTCTCTTCTTTGCAATACAAGATCTTGGCTGCCATGGCAATAGGAACCATGGCAATGCATAGGTAAATAGTTTTCTCTTTGAATAAGTATGTAAGGAAATAAAAATAAATACAGACGACACATGGGCTAGATATTCCCTAGTGTTCAACTTACTGCCTTGGGAGGAAATTATCTGCAAATGATACAGTCAGACTACTTGACAAATTTGTGACTCTTTTTGGATATTTACTTCCTTAAGAGAAAGGTTGGAAGTAAGGGCAAAAGAGGGGGCTGGTAGCCACACACCTGAGTAAAGTTTGTCAGTTTTAGGGCATAAATTGGACACACTCTATAGTGGAAAATGTTTTCCTAAACCCCTGAGGTTTCAGGGAAGAAACAGAAGAAGGGGAGGGAAAATAGGAGAAGGTGGTTGTCTGGAAATTTTGGAGTTCAAATACCAAATAAGTAATACATTACCAATTACACCTCAGCAAGAGAGACCCAGGTGTAAGGCAGAAGGCCAGAGAGTACTTCATATGTAAGAAGATAAAGGGTATCCTGCATACAACAGTTATGCTTTTTTTTTTTTTCTTGCCTGGAGATCTCTTTGAGACCAACACACATTTGACAACCTACTGGGACAGTCACACTTGTTAGAAGGCCTGTATTTTTAAAATATTTCAGCATAGACAGTGTAACACAATACACATACTAGGCAGTTTAAGATTTAACTCTCTGGGGCACCTGGGTGGCTCAGTGGGTTAAGCCGCTGCCTTCGGCTCAGGTCCTGGGATCAAGTCCCGCATCGGGCTCTGCTCAGCGGGGAGCCTGCTTCCTCCTCTCTCTCTCTGCCTACCTCTCCATCTACTTGTGATTTCTCTCTGTCAAATAAATACATAAAATCTTAAAAAAAAAAAAAAGATTTAACTCTCTGGCCAATTTTTACTCGAATCAAGAATTCATAGCATAAGTGTAATTAACTGCCATCATATCAGAAAGGACCACACTTCAGGGGCAGTTGCTTTAGTGCTTCTGCTGTCTGTACTTGATCAGGAACCAATGCTCTAGTAATCAACACACCAAATGTCAGGTTTTTAGTAGTGAAAAACGGTAGTTGTTGACCAGTCTGCTAAAAATGGCTCTCTTTGGCTTGGTTTTTAAATGACTCTATATCCATACCAACATCTGGATTAGAATAAGGCAAGCTAGGGTGCAAGAAGTTAAGGAGATGCTTTTAGGGTTAGTTAGGAGATTTTTAGGGTCCTGCAAGTACATGGTAGGCGCCTGAGTAAGTGACACCCTAAACTTGCCTTGCTTGTCTCACTCTAGTTCCCACCCGGGTCAACCATTTGTGAGTTTTTTTGTTTCTTTGTTTTTTTTGTTCTTCTTTTCTTAAAGATCTACCTATCCATTTGAGAGAGAGAGAGCAGATGGGAAGGGCTGAGGGAGAGGAAGAGAGAGAATCAGAAGTAGACTTCTTGCTGACTGGAGAGTGCCATGTGGGGGTCAATCCTACAACCTCAAGACCCCAACATGAGCCAAAATCAAGAGTCAGATGCCCAACTGACTGAGCCACCCAGGCACCCCTAAACATTTGTTAGAAGCATTTCTGATTTTTGATGCTGACTCTAAGGTACCAAATCCGGTCTCTGAAAAGTTGCTGTGTCTACAATTGAATTTTTTATATAACCTGAGATCATTTGAAGGCAACAGCACTGGAATCTCACCATGCTAATGGGACAATCTATATGATCTGCTTTATGCCTGTCTATATGCTGATAGGTTTTGGGGTGAGACATCATTTTAAATAATCAGATAGCAAGGCTGTGGGGCTTGTTAGTATAAGCTAGTAGAAGTGAGAGAGGAGCTACTCTTTACTTAGCTCAAATTCTTTTGGTGTCAACTGTTATTTACCTAAAAGAACCTAAAAGTTGTGCTTGATTAAAATAACTTTAATCCGGGGTGTCTGGATGGCTCAGTGGGTTAAAGTCTCTGCCTTTGGCTCAGTCATGATCCCAGGGTCCTGGGATTGAGCCCCACATCAGGCTCTCTGCTCAGTGAGGAGCCTGCTTCTCTTCCTCTCTCTCTGCCTGACTCTCTGCCTACTTGTGATCTCTGTCTGTCAAATAAATAAATAAAATCTTAAAATAACTTTAATCCTCTCCAACAACATTTGCTGCATTCCCTTGGGCAGACAGTAGACATATCAAAATCACCATCAGCTCATTGGATATAGGGTTTACTTTATCTATCATGCCCCTATCTTCGAATTAAAAATAGGAAGGGAGGTCAGCTGATTAAATGTGCTATTCATGTTGACATTTTTCAATAGAAGAAAAATCGGGGGAAATTAAAACCAAACAAAGGTGGCTGGTTGATAAAGATAGATCAGTAACTCTTTTTCAAATTCTGAATCTATGACAGATACTAAACCCTGTCTGGCCTCAAAAATAATTCCACTTAGTGGAAAATAGGACTTTTGATCAATTTTTTTGTTATGGTCATATAAAACTGCGTCTTACTAAAGCCAAATCTATGACAAAGTGGGCCTTAATTATTAAAAAGGTTACACCCACTTCCTTTCACTCTTAAGGGAGATTGCACTGAGCTGTACCTCCTATATGAAAATAGTCTCTGGTCCATCCTTATCTTCTCATCTAGTTTCCTGTAATGTCCTCTCTTTTAGTAGTGGTCAGGACCCTGAAAGGGATCAGTTTGTAGTCATTCAAGTTTCAGCCTCTGGTAGAAATTAATCATTTAGGAGTTAGGAGTTAGGTAAAGTCTGAAGCCATGGGACAGAAGAATTACCAACTTGAATATCAGCTAATTTTATTGAGTGCTTAAGAGGGTACTGTACTTCTCTGAGCATCTGACCTGTAGCATCTTATTTAATCCTTGTAACCCTCTGACATAGATATTGAACATCCCCACTTCACAGAATTAGAAATAGAGACATAAAGAGGCTGAATAACTTGCCCCAAATTTTCACAGCCAGTAAGTAAGGCAATCAGAATTTATGCAGTCTGGTAGTGCCTGGCTGGTGCAGTCAGTTAAGCGCCCGACTCTTGCTTTTGGCTCAGGTGATGATCTCAGTGTCTTGAGATAGAGCCCTGTGTCAGGCTCCTGTCTTCACTTAGCAGGGAGTCTGCTTGAGATCCTGTCTCCTTCTCCCTCTGCCCCAGCTTGTGTGCTCTCTCTCTTTTGCTCTCTCTCTCTCTCCAAATAAATAAATAAATAAATCTTTAAAAAATTTTGGCTCTAGATTCTGGCTTTAGAGCCCCCATTCTTATATGGTGCATTGCACTTAATGCTAATGTGATTACCTTGACAAATATGAACACTAATGAGTTCAACAGATAACTCCAATTGTAGTTGGACTGAATTCTAACCAAATCAACCCATTAAGCCACCAACAGGTCACGTTTATTTATAGGAAACTAGACAAAGACTGTAATTCCCAGTCTTAATAATAAACACCCACAGCTTTTGTCATTTGCATCATTTAATCTATATTTACCTTATGGAAATTATGCTAGCTCACAGAAACAAAACAAAACAACCCCCAAACAACAGGAAAAAAAATAACATCCTTGCTTTTCCTGGATTTTTTAGAAATCATCTGTTCCAGCTCAGCTTTGTTAGACTGAGGTGGTAGAATCTATCATCCACCCTCTTGTATTATGCAGACAATAATAACAAAACGCTGAGAGGCAGAGACCCAATTTGGAAGAAAATGGGTTCCCTCTCATTTTTAGATACTAGAAGTCATCTTAGGAAAATGTGATTTGCCCCCTATTTCTGACATATGTAAAAAAATAGATCCCAATACATCAAGCTTAAGCCATGTAGTTCTTTAGACACACCCTGAAACCCTATTATAAAACAAACAACAAAATAAAGCCATCAACTGGTATCTTGAAATGTCAGGACAAAAGATACAATGTCTATACCAGAAAAAAAAAAAAAAAGATTCCCAAATAAATGAATATTTTATTTTTTCTGTTTCAATTTTAGGAAATTTTTCAATTCATGTTTATCTTTTTCATATCCTTGTGAAAGTACTGACTTTCCAGAAATTAAAATTCCAGAGACATAAGAAGATGTGGTCAGTTAAAGAAGACCACGAAGTATTTGACACTCCTCCCATTAAGAGATGAAATCTATGTCTTCACATTTCGAATCTGGGCAGACCCTGTGACTGTTCTGACAAACAGAATACAGTGGAAATATTACTGGGACTATTTCCAGGTTTGAATCTAAGAAATCAGAAGCTTCTACTGTCTCTTCTTTGGAATATTAACACTTGGAGCATGCTATAGACTGAGTATTTGTGACCTCCCAAAATTCGTATGTTGAAGCCCTAAATCACAAGGTGGTGCTATTTGGAAGTGGGATCTCTTGAAGATATTAAGCTTAGATAGGTGAAATTTATTAGATTAAGGGTGGGGATAGGATTAGCACCCTCATAAGAATAGGAAAAGAAGACCTCTGCTGCAAGGAAAGGCCATATGAGCACACAACCAGAAGGTGGTCATTTGCAAGCTAAGAAGAAGGCCTTCAAGATCCAAATTTGCCAGTACCTTGATCTTGGATGTTTCACCGTCCAGAACCGTAATAAATGAATATCTGTTTAAACCACCTAGTTTATGGTATTTTGTTAAAGCAGCCTGAGCTAAGACAGAACACTAAAACCACCATCTGACTACAACCACATGAGAGACCCCAAGTAAGGAATACCAAAACAAGTCCAGTGAACCCATAGAACCATGAGTTATATTAATACATTTTAGTTTTAAACCCTAAGTTTTGGGGTTGTTTATTATACAGAAATAGATAAACAGATGGTAAATTCAGAAGACTGAAAAGATGAAAACATAGTGTCATTTAAAAACTATAGAGCATTTAAAAATGACTTAAGTTTTCTCAATTCTATTTTTCTCGTCTGAAAAACTCTAATTTTCCTTTCTCAACTGAAGCTAATCTCATAAGGATGTCTTAAGATGTCCTAAAAATTATTAATAAACTACAAAGCACCTGTAAAAGACCAAAGTTATTATTATGAATATTTTATTAACAGATACCTACTATAAATTGTAGTTGTTTTCAAAGCCAGAAGTTGGACTGGAAATATTGGAAATAATAATGAAACAATTTAGAAATCAGCTAATTGTGATTTCCTGGATATAACAGTTAAGGAATTATATCAATCATCTCTTCTGTAACAACAAATGTGCTCCTGAAAATTATGCCAATAATTGGTAAGTTCAGAAATATAAAGCACAAATGTCTGGAATAACTTTATTCTGTTTATGGAAGATGTTAATACTGACATCAATAAATAAAAATTCTGACCAACCGTGTGCTATTTTCTTTGGTAGTTTCAGAAAGTTCTGCTGTCAACCACTGAACTGTGAAATGCTCAAATAAAAGCAGAGAAAAGGCAAATACAGGTGTTTTTTTTGGTAATGTCAAGTAAGCAATATACTGAACAGCAAAATAGCACTAAGTGGGACTGTTTTTGCAATAATAACAGATGACTTCAGAGGAGTACTCATAGTGGATAAAGCAGTTCTTTGCTATTTTATTTGATTTCTGTGTCAGTTAGGGTTATTTATGCATAAGAAATTCTTAGTAATGCAACAGAAAAACATTGTTTATTCCAAGTATATAGGTTAGCTCACAGAAATGAAGTTAGAAAAATGAAGGCTATGGAGGACAAGAATCACTGTTATCAGGGGATCTGGAAGTAGGAATGATTGGTAGTATCTTTAGATTATAACCATGGGAAGGAGCTTCTTCACTTGAGTCATCTGATGGAAATGTAAATTCCCAAGTGAGATGGTCTGATGGGTGTTTTGGGTCACAAGCCACTCCTCATCTGTGGAATACTGCACCTGACTGACAGTTCCACCAAGTCTTCTTATCATCATTGAAACATGGTGCTTCTCTTAGTTTAAATTCTCTAGAAGCATACCCTGAGATGACAGTTTATCTGCAAATGACGCTTTAAGTGATCTGGGAAAAACATACAGGGATGTGGGAAGGGAGGCGAACAAGGAGGAAGTCATCCAGGGGTGGGATCCCAGGAAAATTATGTCCAGGCTAACTTCACCCTGATCCTACAGGGGAGCTTCACGATATAAGTGGGGTCTAGTGTCATCTCAACAGGATTTCATAGTTCTGTGCCCACACTTAGTGGTTATGGGCTTTCTCTGGAGACGGGAGGTTGTAAATCCTCAGGCACTTTTGTCGTTTTGGGCATGCAAGGCAAAGTGTGCTAGTAGACCAAATAAACCAAAGGCAGTCCTTCAGAAAAAGCTGCCAAAGGGGCATGTGGCAGAGCACGCAAAAAAAAAAAAAAAAAGAGTAAATGTGGCCTAAGGAATTCTGGGAGCTATACTTTTTTTTTTTTTTTTTTTTTTTTTTTAAGATTTACTTATTTATTTTAGAGAGAGGAGAGCCTGAGGCACACATGAATGGAGGGAGGGGCAGAGGGAACTGGGAGAAAAGCAGAGTCCCTCTGAGCAGGGAGCCTGAGCCTCAATGGGGCTCCATCCCACAACCTGTGAGATCAGGACCTGAGCAGAAACCAAGAATCAGCTGCTCAACTGACTGAGCCACCCCGGCGCCCATGGGAGCTTATTTCTTTAAAGGAAAACTGCAGCACAGGGGAGGGAAGTTGGGTAAATGAAAATAAAAAGCCCATTGTAACATTCAAACCACTTAGTGAGATTAGAACCTTTATTTTCCCAGTTTTTAAACCCAAGGAAGTTAACTGTTTTGTCACTGATCTAATGGTAAGACCAGGACCCACTGGGCCAGTGATTTTTTTCATCATACTCTAAAACAACTGACTTGGCAGCATTGTATATTTCATTTGCTTTTTTTTTTTTTCTTTTTTCTCCACTTACTTTTCGCTTATAGAGATGGCCAATGGTTTCAGCAGAGGGCATTGCACATTATATGTGCAATGTTCTCACCCACATTCCAGTTAACAGATTCTCCTAAAGAGTTTTCCAACATAGGCTTTGTGGCTCCCACACACCAGGAAGAAAATAGAGTCCCAGGTAGGATTCAAGAAGCTATTTCTTAGGATGGGTACATATACCTTACCAGAAGAGGCAGATAATTATGGGTATATGAGAAGGAAAAGACATGCCATTCCTTCACCCTACTTAAAACAGGTAAGAACAAAATTTTTATCTCTTAGCAAAATAATGGCAGAAGGGAAGAAAAATTTAGGAAGAGATGACCTTCTGCATTCTACAGACCACAATTTCAAATGGCTATTTTAGTATGGAAAACAGAGGCATGCAAATAAGAATGCAAAATATCACTACCTCTTTCATAGTATTTCAGCGGTGGAGAAGAGCAAAAGGGGAGAATTAACCTTGACAGTTCCATGTCCTAACAAATGAGCATAAAACTCTGTTGTCATTCAAGAAAACATTCTGGGAAAGTGGGCTCACTCCATGGTGCTTCATTGCTTAAGCACCATGAGAGTGTTTAAGAAATGAAAGAAAACAGGATTTCCCTAGAAGGAAAGGTCATATTTTATTTTTCCCATAAATCCCGAACATTTGCAGGCAGGCCCGTCTGTATAACTTGTAGGGCCCAGTGCAAAATGGAAATATGGGCTGTTGTTAAAGAAGGAGGAAAAATAAGTGTCCTTAAAGGTTCTACAGTATAGGGGCAACTGGGTGGCTCAGTGGGTTAAAGCCTCTTCCTTCAGCTCAGGTCATGATCCCAGTGTCCTGGGATCGAGCCCCATATCGGGCTCTCTGCTTAGCAGGGAGCCTGCTTCCTCCTCTCTCTCTGCCTGCCTCTCTGCCTACTTGTGATCTGTCAAATAAATAAATAAAGTCTTTAAAAAAAAAAAGGTTCTACAGTATAAACATTTTTCCTTTTTTCTGAAGTCTCTTAACCAGTTTTTTTTATTAATTATTGTCTGGATCTTTTAGGTGCCTGCATTTCACTGTTCTCTTCTGCGAACATCTTCCACCCCATCCTAGGTGGTCTTTCCATTACTCACAACAGAAGACATGGCCTTGTTCCTGCTATTCTCTGACATACAATCTGAAGGCTTCAACCTGGACAGTCTAGCCAGTCCCTGACACTCTTCCTCATTGGCATTGGATGTGGAAATGTAAGTCTAATGAAGATAGCTACACTGGAGGTAGGGGGAGTCTCTTCTTTGAGGAAACTGGGACTTTTTGTGTTTATTTCTAAACAGAAAAGTACGATTTCATGGTTTCACTGAACAAGCATAACCAGCACTTAGGTTTTTCAATATGCATAGCTAGTGAAATACATTTTTCAAAAGTAAAAGTAAAAAAGTAAAAAAAAAAAAAAAAGTAAAAATAGTAACTTTTTTTACCCCCCTATTTTGTGCTTGGGCATATTGTTTTTAGACTGTGAGACATATATAGGCCCTCTCTTTATGGCTGGTGTGAAAAAAATGCTTTTGCTGTCCATCTTATCCTTTCTACTTCTAGAATAGTACATTGGCCCATTGCTTCCTCCCTAATCTCTCCGCATTAACACAGAAAAGAACAAAGTTGGATTTTTTTTACTCGGTTTGGACTTGATTGCTGACTGCCAGCACTGTCTCTGGGGCTGTTGCTTAGGATCCATTTTCATCCCTCGTTATGCCAGTTCTTACAGATTTTCCCTCCCTTCGTCTCCTTTCCCCCTGCAAGTCAGTGGTCTCGCAGCCAGAGCTAGGCGGCAGAGTAGAGGCTAGAGCTGTCGAGGCCTTGGTTCTACAACAGCCTGAACATCCTGATCTCATGAAGAGTCCCTCACCCTCCCACCCACTCCCAAGTATTCTGTAAAAGGGAGGCCTGCATCGACAAATGAACTCTTATATACAGAGGTTTTAACAAATCAAAAGCGACAAGATCTTGGAGCAGGCCATCTTAGCCATCCCTCATGCACACCTCCCACTCCTAGTGGGCTTCAGAGTACAGTTTGAAAATCATGGATTGGGCTGAACTTTTCATTTACAGACATAGAAAATGAACATGTTGGTAACTTGCTCAAAATTGCAGAGCTTATGAGTCACAGAAGCTAGGTCCCCCAATCCAGGGGACTTCTTTCCTCAAAAGGTTGCTTTTGAGGATAGCTTTATGTAGATAAAGTAAACTGAATCCATGAAAGCTCAAAAACACCATTCTGTAGTTACTTCATGGTGACGGTTTCAATCCTCTATTCCCTGCCTCCCCCCCATTCTTATAAGGCATCATTAGAGAAAAGTTCAAGTTTTGGGGGCCAGACAATGCATAGTTTTAAATCCTATATCTGCCTATAGCTGACTTGCATTGGGCATCTTGGAGGCTCAATATGTTATGTGTAAAATGGGGATGACAACATCTGTATGATAGGGCTTTTATAAAGATTAAATAGTAATTAGGCATTGAGCTTAGAGAAGGAAAATGTAGGGACCCCCCCCCCCATCTCCCTGTCAAAGCCCCTAGTGAGGGGATTCCCAGACACCCAGGTACTTCAGGCTGCACTGCTATCCTCCCTACCCCTAGGCTATGTCCTGACCTCCTCACATGATTACCACAAATAACACTGTCCTTTGGTGAAGGACTCACCGTAGCTGGTATTAGGGGCATGGGCTTTTAATAAGCAAACACAATGTGACAGAGATCCAATCAACCGTGTAGATTTAAAAAGGCAAGCCAGAGCAGCCTACATATTCAATAAGATAAGAATGATAAACAGCTTTTAATAAAAAAAAAAAAAGAATATTCTACTGCATACAATTTCCTTTAAACTGTCTCACGTCTCTCTGGGTGGCTGCTGCTGCTGTTGTTACAATCTTGTAGCAAGAAGATATGGAAGGGTATATTCAGTTTAAAGTATCATCCAAAGAACTGAATATTGAGACAAAATGACCCTACACCTCATCTTTTCAGCAGACAGCTCCTTTGTGATTTTTCTGGTCTGAGAGCCAGAGACCCACTCATCAATGCAAAAAACAGGATGGATGGGTGCAATTCTAGCTGTGCAAAATAGCAAATATGAAGTGTGTGTGTGTGTATGTGTGTTTGCACATGTGCATTTGTCTGAATGTGTAGGCTCAGAGAATAAGTATATGAATGTGGCTTATAATGACTACAATGAAAAAAGCAAAAGCATGAAAAAATTCTTATCCTACATACATGGTATACCCTTTCCTTGATAGAGAAATACAGGTGGGCTATGCCAGTTTTTATTTTAATCAAAGTGATCATGAGGGCATAAATTCCAAACTAGGGGGGAAATAGTACAAGATTATCTTAAGAAAAACCACAAAAAGAGAATTAAAGAAAAAATAAGTAAAAGTTATCAATACACAATAATATATGTTACAACTAAAATAAACAAAAGATTAAGAATGAATGTAGATATTCAGGTAACTCAAATGCAAACAAAATGAAAGTAAGGGTAGCAATATTGATATCAGACAAAATAGAATTCACACAAAAATATTACATTGGACAAAACACAAAGAGTGACTATATGTACATATACATGTATATATATACATGCATATTCATTCCAGTGTATACACAATGGAATATTACTCAGCCATAAAAAGATGAAATCTTGCCATTTGGATAGAGCTAGAGAACATAATGCTAAGCAAACTAAGTCAGTCAAAGAAAGACAAATACCATATGATCTTTCTCATATGTGGAATTTAACCAAAAAACCCAAATGAGCAAAGGATAAAAAGAGAAAGAGATAAATGAAGAAACTGACTCTCAACTATAGAGAACAAATTGATGGTTACAGAGAGGAAGTAGGTGGGGGGGATGGGTAAAACAGGTGAGGATTAAGGAGTGCATTTGTCCTGATGAGCACAGGGTGATGTATGGAACTGTTGAATCACTGTATCATATACCTGAAACTATATAACACTATATGCTAACTAACTGGAATTAAAATAAAAACCCAAAAACATAAAGTGCAGACTACATGCTAAAACAAACAAACAAACAAACAAACAAAAAACACCAACCAACGAACCAACAAACAAAAAAAAAAAACAGTATTTGGATCAAAGGAACTCAAACAAGAGTAGATACTATATAATTCGACTGTTATTTATAATAAGCAGCCTATGGTGAGCTGGTGGTCTTTGGGTGGTTGAGCAGAATTGATTGGAAACTGTCAAAAAGAGACTTTTTGTGGTAATTATGTTTCTCTATAACCTGTGTATAAAATTTTCAAATTATATCGAGCTGAATATTTGATATGTGCATTTCGCTATATATAAAATATACCTAAATAATAAAAGAAAAAAATATTACACTGGACAAAAGGATTTGCCTTGTACTATTGATGGGTATAATTTATAATAAATCCATAGTATTCATTTTACTTTTATGTACCCAATGAAATGGGATTGAAATATATAAAACAAAAACTATTAGAAAAATACAGAAAATTCACCAAAATCACAACATTAGAAGGATATTTTAGCACAACTCTTTTAACCTTAAATAGATGAAGTAGATTAAGGAGATAAAATAAACAAACAGGTAAATATGTGAGGATGCAGGGGACTTTTTTGAAAAAAATAATTAACAAAATAAACAATTTGAACAGAAATCCTTTCAATGGCTAGATTGTGTTCCTTGATCTGCTCTGGATTTACTTCTTCAACCAATCTCTTTGTATTTGTAAGCTTGCACATTCTCACATCAGCATATTTGCACATTTTTGTTCTCTCTTCCTAGAATACTATTCCCAGATAATTTGAGTAGCTCCCTCTCCCAACTTTAGGTCTTTGCGCTGCCTGACCTCCTGCTTTACCCTTTCTATACTGTGACCTAGCTCTCCCTGTCCTACTTTCTCTGTTTTTTTTTTTTTTTTTGTCTTTGGCATTGTTCACTATCTAACATATTGTGCATTTTCCTTATTAACTTTTTTATTGTCTTCCCCCATACTCCAAATATAAATTCTCTGAAGGCAGGGATTTTTATCTAATTTGTTCACTTTTGGACCCCCTAGAATAATGTCTGATACATAGCATGAACTCAACAAACATTTGTAGAGTGATTAAAATTTAATTTTTATATGGTCTCAGATTGCTGAATGAGCATATACTGGGCACTGTGTAACACCTTTATATAGTTCAAATATTATGAAGTATATAGCCACCTTTTAAATAATAACATAACAGAATAATAATATTAGAGAACCTAATAACTTTAGAAAGTTTTCCCTACAAAAGTTATCTTCCCTAAAGAAGATACTTCTTTCCTTAAATTCCGAGGGAACCTACAGTGGATTCATGATCCTCCTGAAACAGACCCTAAGAAAAGGAGTTTGTTTAGGTGGTGTAGGAAGTGCCAGCAGTGGAGGGACAATGATACAGGAAAGCAAAAGCATCCAAGGAAGGATGAATTGTTCACCTGGCTGTAAGGCTCTGTCATGGATGCTAACTCCCACAAGGGAAACTCTGGAAAACCTTATCCCACACAAGAAACAAGGAAGCTGGGATATTTATACACCAACTCCCACCATTCATTGATAGAGAGGTGTTGCTGAGGATGATAATTTGTCTAGTGTTCCCAGGCAGTTGTGGACAGTTCTAGAAATGCAGACACTGGCAGTTTGAAAGCCCACCAAAATGACAGAGTCAGAGGAATCATGCTGGGAACTTGTCAGCTAATGTTATATAACCCAGCACCATCCTGACATCCCAAATATGGGAACATTCAGAAACTCTACCCCTCAGTGATTCATAATAAGCAGCAATAATTCATAGTAAGTAGCAGTAGCTTTGAAGCTTCTCTAAGAGACTTGCAGAGCAGGGATCTTAACACATGGGAGATGGAAAAAGATCAAAGAAAATAAGGCAGACACTGCAATGCTAATGGTGATATGCTTACATGCATGATACCTACTTGGGACTCTTGGAAACATTGTTAGAAACTTGGAGAATATGGAGAACCTGTTACCATAGAAGGTGTCTGATAGACTTTAGTGAGTGACATTAAAAAAAAAAAAAAGATCAAGTACACAGAGAAATATAATCTCAGTGTGAGTTCAGATGTGGATGATTCAATGAAAGAGAATATAGTTCAGAAACAGAGTCAAGTGTTGTTATGACTTTGTTAAATTAACATTTGTTAAGTGGAGCACAGGATACCAGATGGCAAGCTGCTGTTCAAAAAAAAAAAAAAAAAAAAAAAAAGCACAAGAGAAATTGAAATAGAGAAGTTTATTAGTCATAGATCCTGGAATAAGTGTGCAGCACAGATCCAGGGGCTGTATGAGGAGGTTAAGGCAGGGTGCAGGCAGAGGAAGAAAGATAGGACCTTAGTCTCCTGTCTTTGTTAGGATGTATGAGTAGAGTGCTTTGGGCTTCTTGGAATAAGGTTATATTGGTCAATTCAAACAAAAAAAGGTGGGATTTTGTTAAGCTCCACAGGGGTCTTTCCTAAGGCATACACAAGTGGAAAGCCTTGCGAGGCTGAAAAGACTATTAATCAAAAATGCTGTTGGGGAAGTTACATGAGGAATTTAACATTTGCTTGTGACTCTATGGGCTGTTGTTTAGGTCATGCACTTGCATAAAGGACTAGTATTAGTTTAGGATCCTGCAGTCTGCCAGACAAAATGGATACTGAGGCAGCAGTACCATGCAGTATCTTAGTTAAAATCTCAACAAGTTTGCATGAGAATTTTGTGACATCTCTAACCATTGCCTAAACAAAGGAGTGCTCAAAAAATTGTTTCTGGAAAATGACCTAATTTGGGGAAGTCAGGGGGTGATCCTTAGCTTATAATAAAGTCAAGAGAAATAAAATTCTTAGATATAACAAATTAAACTGTGAAATTAATATAGACAATAAATTATATATCTTTAAATATGAAAGAAATGATTTTCTATTTGGAAAACACTTTAAAAAGAGTCAATATATTTGACTTAATATACAAAATTCCATGTTACAAAAAATCAATAAGATATTAAAATATAATTTGAAGTTTAATGATAAAAATACATTGTAATATATTTGATAGACTAATACCAGTATCCTTAATATGTAAAAAGCTGTTACATGTCATTAAAAATAAAATGAACATTGCCATGTCTAATAAACTTACTGAGTCTTAATAGTAACTAAATCAACCAGAACCAAAGCAAGTATTTCATAACTTTTTAGGATGTGTAATTTATCAATTTTTTCTTTTATGGATTGTGCTTTTGGTATCAAGAACTCCTTGCCTAGCTCTAAATCTCAAAGATTTTCTTCTGTTATTTTCTAAGTTTTATAGTTTTATATTTTACATTATATCTGTGATCATTTTGACTTAATTTTTATATAAGGAATGAGGTTTAAGTAAAGATTCATTATTTTCTTTTGTCCATTTTCTATTAGGTTGTTGAATTGTAGATAGTCTTTACTCATTCTGGATACAAGTCCTTTGTCAGATATTGTATTGTGAATATGTTTCCTAGTCTATTTTCCTAACAGTATCATTTTATAAAAGTAAATTTTAATTTTGATAAAGTCTGATATCATGATGAAGACTGTGAAGAGTATGGTCAGATCTTTACTGTTTCAGATAAGAAAACTGCCTCCTCTAAGGGCATGAAGATACACTCCTGTGCAGTTTTTGAAAATCTTTGTCATCTTATCTTTTACATTTAGGGCTAAGATCTATCTTGATTTGTTTTTTTGTATGAAGTATGGGAGGAATTGAAGGTTTGTTTATTTGTTTGTTTCTCCCACACTAATATCCAGTTGTTATAGCACTATTTGTTAAGTCTACTTTCCTACTGAATTGACTTGGTAGTTCAGTTCAGATTGATTGAAAATCAATATATCTATCTATCTATCTATCTATCTATCTATTTCTTGAGTCTATCCTGTTCCATTGATCTATTTGTTTGTCTTTATGCCAAAACCACAGTCTTTGGTCTTTTACATCTTGAAATTAGGTAATGATAGATCTTCAACTTACTTTTTCTTTGTCAAGATTATTTTGATTATTGCACATCATTCGCATTTCTATACAAATTTTAGAATAAGATTATAATACTTTCAACAAAGTCTTGCTAAGATTTCAATTGAGATTTCATTGAATCTGTAGATGAATTTAGAAAAATAGGTATTTTAACAATATTTTCCTAATCCATGAACATGGTATATTTTTTCATTGATTTAGATTGTTTTAAATTTCTCTCTGCAATGTTTTGATCTTGGGAAAGGCAAGGCTGGCATTTTCAGAAAATTACCAAAAAATTCTGTTTTAGCAGCCAAATAAGCTTTATCCTTAACAGAGTAGTAAATTGCTTCCTTTAAGTGATTTGAGCAAGTAAGAATACCAATCCTGTAACAAGATTATTCTATCAGGAAAACTTATTAAAGTCCTTTAAAAAGGACCTAGTGCATGTTAGGTATTATTACCATGAGTTATTGAAACTCAGTATGAATTCATTTTATACCAAGACCCTGACAGAATGGTTTCAGGCCAATTTTGATGGAAGTAAAAGAAAGTTATAGCATAGAATATAGTTTGAGCTGATTAGGGCTCCTTGGAGGAGCCTTTTATAACTAGGAGGAGCAGAAAAGCCTATCTGCTATCTGCCTGGGATGCAGATGGAGTCAATGAGTGGTGAAGAGACTGAAATGCAGCCTGAACTACTGTGCAACTTTGCCCCTAGACATCTCGGTTAACTTCCTGAAATGGAGGAAACTTCAAGGCCTGCCCAATTTGCCCTGGGGACATTGCTTCCTTCACTCTTAGCAAAAAAGGTAGAGAGGGGAGCACTTCAAAGAGCCACTCTCCCTGCCCAGATATCTGAAACCTCCTCCACCCACTGTTGTGATATTCTCTAGTTAGACTGCCCAAGATCAAAAGCTGTCTCCAGCTGCCTGCCTCTCCACACACACATACTGAAAAGCTAATCACATTAGCCACTTCATAAGGAATAAATTATTTCCTCTCCACTTTGATTTATCCTCTTCTCTCCCTGTGTTATGGCTAGTAAATGGCTCTCTCTATATCATTCTATCCAGGAATTTCCTTTTTTCCTTATCTATTATGTCACTAAAGCTCTTTTTCTGTGGTTTGGACCACTTCCTTGAGACTAGCAGCTTCATGATCTAGATATGCTCCCATAACCCATATTTAAACCACCCCTCTCATGGCTCCATTAGCATGCCTTCATAATTCAAGAAGTCTAAGTGTCAAAAATAACTGAAAGAGCAATTTATTCCTAACAAGAATATATTTACCATTCACAGATGTTGAGCATCTTGTTTTTGAAAGTATAGATTCCAAGCCTTTACCTTCAAAACTCTAATTCTGTATGTATGTGGAAGTATATATGTATGTGAGGTCTGCTTTTTACCAGTTATATGCTACATGACATTGCTATAGGTGGTCTGAGTACCATGCTTGGAAAATCTCAGGGTAAAGAGCAAAGCATAAATGAGTCACATAAGGATGAAACGGTAGAACATAGGAAGGAAATGACACATGTTAGAATTTTA
Organism: Mustela nivalis; assembly: GCF_964662115.1. Lineage (NCBI taxonomy): Eukaryota > Metazoa > Chordata > Mammalia > Carnivora > Mustelidae > Mustela > Mustela nivalis. Next base: position 91,231 of record NW_028135455.1, on the reverse strand, counting down.
CTAGAAGGTAAAGACCCTGCAGGTTTGTCCCTTCTCACCTGGTCACTGGGAGCATTACTGATGGCTAAGGCTGAGGTCTGCAGTGGATGAACATGATGTTACTTCTCCTTCAGTTTGGTTAGACTCAATAATTCTTCCTTGCTGACCTCGGCCCACTTCTGCCAAGGCACCACAAATGATATCTCTCAGCCATAACCTCCATCTAGCTCCTGGTTTAGGCTGTCACTGTTTTATATATAGCCTTTGCTGTGGTTTTTCTGAATATTTCTCAGATGCTAAGGGTCTCAGTTGGTCTCCCCCTGGAAGTATCCAGAAGCTACGGATCACTTTACGCTGCATAAGAGCTGAAGGAACCTCAGGAGCATTGTTTTGTTTTGTTTTGTTTTGTTTTTTGTCCTGAGCAACCCAGCAGGCATTTCTAACATACTGCATGGGTGGTGCCATAATCAAGATGCAGTCCTTCTGAGGCAGCTAGATATCCTTCCATTCTTCACATAAGGAAGTGAGGAACATGCCCCACACAATGGGGTTCAAATTTGTCTTGTTGGATACCCATTTCCAATACGGGTAACTGTATTCTATGTCTGGCAAAAGTCACTGTTGCAAGGAGTTGGCCCATTAGGGCCTTGGAATTTTTAGCTCTGTATCTCTAGAGATAGCAGAAATAAGAAGTTCAGTTTCTCCCTCTCTCTCCACAGCTCTACCTCTTTTCTGAGAGTTACTCAGTCAAAACCTAGTTCTACAATGTGAAAATAGTTTCTTTTCAGTAGGAAAAAAAAATGATGTGAACATGCAAAATTAGGCCAAGATTAGAGATAAGTAAAGATGATCAAGTGACCAGACTGCCAGGAATGTTAAAGCACAGACTACTTCCATTTTTCATTTGCTCCTCCAGAACTTTATTCAGTCTTGTCCCCGAGTCTTCAAGGTAGTTTTCTGGTTATTATATGATTTACGTATCTGATTTAAAAGAATGTATATTACATATATATATATATATTATATAGAGAGAGATAAATATGATAATATATCTCTCAATAGATAGAGATACAGATACAGATGTAGATATAGATATATTGGACAAGCTAAATTCCTGCAGCAGCTACAATAGTTGTCCCAAGGTTATAACTGACATTTATTATATTGCTCTTCTACAACCCATTCTAGAATTCCGTTATCCCACTTACTCAACCAGTATTTCAACTAGTTTTTTTGCTTGTCCATGATAACCCAGACTTTTATCCCTGAAAGCTTTGAGGCCTCTGTTAGGCTATCATTATTATAATTTCCCATTTGCAGTTATCATTAGATAAGGAAACACAATTCCAGGTGTTCCAGACATGCTCTTTCCTGCCCCTTTTTTGTCTCATTTCAATTCACTCTTACTTCATTGGGTGGTGGGAAACATGATAACACTTTGGAGCACCTGATATTTATGCATTTGTGTGCCATTGACTTATTATAAGGTAGTCTTTTGATTAGGACTTTATTTATTGCCTTTTTTCATATACCTCCCCCGATAGAAACTTCAGCTTAGATCCTATATATAATACCCCTTGAAAAATCTGGATATTTCACTTTTCCTAGTATAGAGTTACACTTATGAATAGTTGGGAGTCCCTTTGGGAAACTATTGAAAGAACTGTTGCTGTATTATATTATATTATATTATATTATATTATATTATATTATATTATATTACATTGGATTGCATTGCATTGTATTGTTTTGTATTATATTGTATTTGGAGCTATTACAGGGTTGTTTCTCAAGGAGACCCAGAAACCCCTTCAACTAACAGGTTCTAAGTTTGAGAACTGCCTGAGGTCTGGAAACTAGGTGAGAAATTGTGATTTTTCCAATAGGTAGCTAACGTTCACCTCCTACTCACTAGGTATTGGTCATGTTTTGATTAAATGGTTCAATCAAGACTCTAGATGACTATCTGTTGTAGTTCTTTGCTGAATGATAGAATATTTTCTAGGCATGGAAGCTAAAACTTGAACCAAGCTATTGGTCTATAAAAGAGAAGGTCTATCTCTAGGAAGGCAAGCATTATCTTTTGAGGCACCTAATTCAATGAAGTATTTTCATAGTCTCTAGGCAAGGAAGGCCACTATGCTCCATCAAGGGGGAATGGAATTCTGCTGTTGCAAAAGAATCTGGAGGTTCAAGGTTCTCAAGCACATCTATTCTGATATTCTCATTCCAGATCTCAGGTCTCACCCCCTTCCATCAGAACCTTTACTTAAGCATAGAAGACTTGCTGGGACCATGAAATTTCCTTTGTAAATCTGTAACCCAGCAACAGGCTGATATTCTGTACAGTCTACTCTTGGTTTATAGGAGATGAGGAGCTCTTGGAATCATATGATGAATCCTTACTGTTTTTTTTTTTTTAAGATTTTATTTATTTATTTGAAGACAGTGAGAGAGAGCATGAGTGAGGAGAAGGTCAAGGGAAAAGCAGACTCCCTGTGGAGCTGGGAGCCGATGCGGGACTCCATCCCAGGAATCCGGGATCATGACCTGAGCCGAAGGCAGTTGTCCAACCAACTGAGCCACCCAGGCATCCCTAATCCTTACTGTTTTTATGCAATGCCCCTATTTGTCTCACCTAACCTGGATTTTCTTCCCTTGAGGTACTAATGACATTTAATATCAACCAAGAACCCTGTCTTTGTATCTCCCCAGTCCTGGAGATATTAGGTAAACCAATGCATCCTCTACCACCCAGTTCACCATAGGTAAGATTCTTGGTAATTTGACATGACAGCATGCCAATGGTTACCACTACTTTCACTTACCACCAGAAATGGATCATTGCTACCAACTGTCCTGAAAATGATCTATTTTCAAAATGCTATTCTGAAAATCTTTTCCTGGAACCACATTAGTACCAATTTCTTTAGTTTGGTTATTCCAAACAGTGACTTCTAAGAGAAATACTTGAACCAACTATTTTACTTGTGATACAATCTCAGGAAATACCAGTAGTAGAGTGAGGAAATGAGATGGAAAAGGAAAATAGGTCTCAAGAAGGATTTGTTATCAGACACATTACCACCAGGGGTAGTTGAAGCTTGAGTCCAATGGGACCAAAACAGAAATGTATCTCTGAGTTATCTCCATTCAAGAAGTTGTTCAAATATTTATTACCCAAATCCAGAAACTCATTGCTTGAGAGGTGTTTCTAAGGAGCATTAATTCTTTAGCATTTCGGTCCTGCTGTAGGGTAGTCAAAGCAAACCTTAGGTGCCAGAGAAGCAAATAAATGAAGGTGCTGACAGAAGTCAGGTTAACACACACCAAATGAGTGAGGGTGAGGTGGTAAAGGTGGGGCACCAAGAGAAGTTACTACAGAGATAGTTGGCAAATTTCATGTTTCGTAGCCCTAAGTGATTTTCAGATGCTTTTAAAAAAATATACAAACCAAAAAACAAAATTATATGTTCTCATTAACTGCACTTCCACCCATTGCACTTTCATTCTTTTTCTGCAAGGATTACCTAAGGGAGTGCTAAAGTCCAGACTGACTACCTTAAATATCTCCCTGACTTACAATTCCAGTTATTGTATAAAAACCAAAAATTGAATTCATTATGATTTCTGGAATCATACGCTCTCACTACCTTTATGTAGTCACACTTAATGTGAACATTTAAAATTATTTAATCATAGGGGCGCCTGGGTAGCTCAGTCGGTTAAGCGTCTGCCTGTGGCTCAGGTCATGATCCTGGGGTCCTGGGATCAAACCCAGCATCTGGCTCCCTGCTCAGCGGGAAGCCTGCTATTCCACCTCCCTCTGCCTGCAGTTCCCCCTACTTGTGTGCTTTTTTTTTTTCTCTCTCTCGCTGTGTCAAATAAATAAATAAAAATCTTAATTTTTTAAAAAATTATATAATCATGTATGTTCAGCCAAACCCTCAGCATCAGAAAATATCTATCTGCTTCAAGACTTTTAGACTTTTTTGTGTTTATGCCATTCTTCTCCTAATGGACAGCAGCATTTAGTACAAGATAGAAAAGAGAAAGTGTCCCGAGATCTAGGCTTGTCTTAATCTTAACAAGACATGTATCACAATGCCCTCATTTTCAGGATGACTCTAAGGCCCTTCCTAGGTGTGACAGTCTCTGACTTAATGATTTTTGGACAGTGCTAGGCAGAGAATTTCTATTCCTCCAACAGTCCAGGCAGGTTGTCTTGGCACCAGATGGGATTGCTTTCTAGTTCCTTCCTTGACTATCTCATTCCAGCTCAGCTCTGGGGTGAAAATATATTATGCTTCACTAATTACTGAAGCTGCCTGACTCAGATTTATGAAATATTCTGGCTTTCTTCCATATGTTGTGTGTTATCTGTTGCTAATATCTGTGGTGACTGGTGAGTTTGTCTCCAGCCGGCAATTTGGAGCAGAGAAGATTGAAGTAGTTGTGGGTAAAATTGGGATTGTGATTCTTTCTTAGAAAAATTCCCTAAAGTTCAATAATGTTATGCTTGAAGCATTTTAGTATGGATGAAAGCACAAGCTTTCTTTCTTCTATTATTGTATTCTTTAAAAAGCTAATGAAAAATTTAGCGTGAGGGCCAAGTAGCCCCAGAGCAGATGGGCCAAAGGACCTGGGACAAAGCTGCTTCACTTTATGCAAAAGAGGATCTTTCATAATGGGACCCAGCATCTGATGTAAAGCTATTAGGAATTTCTCTCCATAGCTTAACAGTATCAAATTTAAGTTGACAGAATTAGCTTCAAGCACGTTTCTGATAACTATCTTCTCTTTACAACTGTATTACTATTGTATGATCCCAAGTGATCATAGAAAACAATACTGCTAATTTCAAAACAAAGATAGAATGCAGTAGAATATGAAGTATGGGCTCCAGGGACCTTTGGTTCTAAAGGCTCTGACAACATTCACCATTCTGACCCCTGAGGAGATTATAAGGTAGATTTGTTCTATACCTTAAAAGAACTGAGTAGTGATAATGAATGAATTCTGTTCAACCTGGTGATTTCACTTTAGTTATTACAATATCACTACACTTCAGTTTTATTTTTTAACGATCGCTTTCATATCTGATTCTCTCTTAGATTCAGAAAAAGATACAAGGTATGTATCATTATTTGCTCAATAATTTTGGAAATATAACTTCTTTTTCATTTAGCCTCATTCTAAACAATAATAACCAGAAAGTCATAGGCTTGCTGAACTAATTATAATTCTCATTAAAGTAAATGCATATTTTAAAAATACTTTACATGTACCATTTATATAATCATCTGTGCTACCAGTTGTATGAAAGTAACAGGAATAACAGAAAGTAACAGAATATTTAGTTTTTAATTCCTCTACTCTTACCCGTTTAAACACAGCTGGGCCTCACCCTATCACATCATACCCCATAAGTCCATAAAGCCAATACTGCCTATTCCAAGTAGTATCTGTATACCCCTCATATATTTTGTATATGTTATTTTGATCTTGAATTATATTTTCTCTGAAATCAGAATTGCTCCATTGTTATTTTCCTTTTCATTTGCCTGGAAAATCTTTAACAATAGAAATAACAACAATTACTCAGAGACAACCTTTAACTCAGGGGTTAATTAGTTGTTAACTAATAATAGTTATTAACAACTATATTATTATTATTATTATTATTATTATTATTATTTTGAGCCTCCTCAGCTTTAGATATAACGTTAATAAGTGGTAAATGTTGAATTTTTTTAAATCTAATCTCAGATTTCTTAGTGTTTCAATTTTTTTAAAAGTGTAGATCCTTATATTTACTGTAATAAGTTATTTATATGTTGTCTTTTTATGTATTGTTTTTAATACATCCTTCCTTTTTCATTGTTTAACTGTTTCCACGTAGCTTACAGACTGCTTTATGACTGAAGTGTATACTATATTATATTCCCAGCACCTAGAACAGTAGTATGAGCATGAGAGAGAGCCTATAAGTCTTGTCGAACAAATAAAAGGAGTAATGAGCACGTTTTTTTGTTGTGGCTTATGATTTTTTAATTTAGATTGCCTGCTGATTTGGAAAGTATTTCATATTCTACTAGAACAGGGGTTCTCAAATCTCAAGATGCATCTAATCACCTAGAGGGGCTGGGAAAACACAGATTGTACAGCCCCACTCCAGTTTCTGATTAAGTAGATCTCCAGTGCGACCTGAGAAATTGAATTTTTTTTTAAAGATTTTATTTATTTATTTGACAGACAGAGATCGCAAGTAGGCAGAGAGGCAGGCAGAGAGAGAGAGAGAGAGAGAGAGAGAGAAGCAGGCTCCCTGCTGAGCAGAGAGCCCGATGCGGGGCTCAATCCCAAGACCCTGGGATCATGACCTGAGCCGAAGGCAGAGGCTTTAACCCACTGAGCCACCCAGGTGCCCCAAGAAGCTGCATTTTTAATTGGAACCCAGGTGATGCTGCAGCAGATGGCTTGGGGCCCACACTGAGAACCCCTGAGTTAAAGGTTGTCTCTGAGCTTCAAAACTTCCAAGCCTAAATTTTTTAAAATATTTTTTCATATTCAAGAATAATATAATGACTTTTGATTACTGCTTATTTATAGAGAAAACTTTTGAGAATCTAGGGTTCTCTCTTCTACTTTTCTATCTTTAAGGTTTGAGATCCACATTATTGATGCCATTTAACTTAAATTTTTAGCCCATTCTTTAGTGAGTTCCTCTTTCATACTCTAGTCTGTGTTTTTCATAATTTCACTGAAAAAAACGAAACAACTATATTCTAAAATCATGCTTTTCCTCTGCATACTTAGATCATTCTTTCATATAGAGGGATCTTTCCACAGACCTCATGTTAGTTTTTCTCTGTTTTCTTCACCTTCAAACAACTGTGCCTCCCTCTGTTCAGTATCAGTGATGCTGAATGAAAGTGTTTTTTTTTTTTTTTTCTTTCTCTTTGATCACCTGAATGATTTTAAAATCCCTTTGGCTAATGCTGAATTGGAGTGACAATTATTTATATCCAGTCCTTGTCATGCTCCTGAGATTGGAAAGCATTAGCCAAAGGCAGGAATATAGTTTACCCCTGTGGCCTCCTCCTCTTTTATTGTAAGAAGGTTCATGTATAGCTGACTAATTTCGAACAATTGTCTTTTACCAGAGGTAGTATATAAAAATTATCCAGTTGAACAGTTCCAAAGTTCTCCTGTCTCTGCTTCTATCTTTCACTAACAGATATGGACTGAATTGTGTGCCCCACAAAATGCATAGATTTAAACACAGGCCCCCAATGTGACTGTATTTACAGATAGGCCTTTAAGGAGATAATAAACATTAAATGAGGTGGGGTTCAATTACAATAAAATTGATGTCCTTAGAAGAAAAGGAAGAGATGCCAGAGAAAAGGCCATGTGAAGACAGTGAGAAGACACCATCTGTGAGCTAAGGAGAAAGGTCTCACCAGGCACCAACCCTGCTGACATAATGATCTTGGCCTTCAGAACTGTAGAAAATAAATGGCTGTTAATTAATCACCCAGTCTACAGTTTCTTCTTATGACACCCTGACTAATGCACACTATGGTACTATGAAGTGGGAAGTTCTTGGACCAAAGACCTAAAAATGTAGAAGTGGCTTTGAAACTGGGTGATTGAGGCTAGAAGAGTTTTGGGATATACATTAGAAAAAGCCTAACTTGCCTTGAAGAGACTATTGGTTGAACTATGGAAGTTGAAGGTGAATCTAGTGCAGCCCAGAAAGAAAAGAGGACAGCAATACAGAATTTATCATCTTAGAGAATCCTTATAGCACCATGAATATAATGTTGGTGTAAGTATGATTAAAGGTGAGTCTGATGAGATATCAGATGGAAATGGGGAGCATGTATTGGAAACTGAAAGAGAGGTGATTTTTGTTATAAAGTAGCAAAGAACTTTCTGAATTACATTCTAGTGTTTGATGGAAAGTAGAACTTGTGAGTGATGACCTTAGATGTTAGCAGAGGAGATTTCTAAGCAGTGTTGGAAGGAGTAAGGAGACTTACTGCTTATATAAAAAATGTGAGAAAAAGAGATAAATTGAAAGAATTGTTAAGCAAAATGAAGCCAGAAGTTAAAGATTTGGAAAATTCTTAGCCTATTCATATTGCAAACAAGTGATAAAGACTACCCTGTCTACAGGTTGGGACAACAGAAAAATCTGGTTTTGAGTATGTGTTATCCTTCAAGAAAAGAGAAGAGTTACCCAGAAATTGATTTAGGTCATCAGGACTGCCACTTTCACCATAGGCCCAGGGAGCAAGAATATTTACTCTTTGGGTTCAAGAGTGGACTCACTTCACTGGCTTGCTATCAGCTGGCCAGGATGAGACCACCTAGTGTCCCAGGGAAAAGGCTTTCTTCAGCACTTAGTCTAGAAGGCTAAGCTTCCACCTAGGGTCATGAGGGTGATGTTGCCAGCTCAATGAACCCCAAGGGCAAAACACTGAGCTAAATAGGGTCATGCTTGAGCCTTAAGATGGAATGGTATCTGCCTTGCTAGATTTTAGATTTGTTTAGGACCCATTTTAGATTTGTTTAGGACCCATCACTTTTTCTGATTTCTTCCTTTAGGAATGGCAATGTCTATCCTATGCCTGTCCCACCATTGTTTTTTTTTTTTTAAAGATTTTATTTATTTATTTGACAGAGAGAAATCATAAGTACACTGAGAGGCAGGCAGAGAGAGAGAGAGAGAAGGAAGCAGGCTCCCTGCTGAGCAGAGAGCCCGATGCGGGACTCGATCCCAGGACCCTGAGATCATGACCTGAGCCAAAGGCAGCGGCTTAACCCACTGAGCCACCCAGGCGCCCCCCACCATTGTATTTTTGAAGCACATTAGATCTTGTTTGGTTTTATAGGTTCACAGCTGGAGAGGAGTTTTGCCTCAGAATAAATCATACCTCGAATCTCACCTATACCTGATTTAGATGAGTTTTGGACTTGTAATTGATGCTGAAATGAGTTCAGACTTTTGGTGCTATTGGGAAAGAGTGATTGTATTTTGCTTGAGATAAGAACATGAAGTTTGCAGCGTCAGAAGGCAGAGTACTGGGGACTGAGTTGTGCATGCAAATCTCCCAAATTAATAATTTGAAATCTTAATACATCATGTGACCATATTTGGAAATAGGGCTTTTAAAAAGATAATTAAAGTTAAATGACATCAAAAGAATGGGGTCCTGGGGTACCTGGGTGGCTCAGTGGGTTAAACCACTGCCTTCAGCTGGGGTCATGATTTCAGGGTCCTGGGATCAAGTCCCGCATCGGGCTCTCTGCTCAGCAGGGAGCCTGCTTCCCCCTGCCTCTCTGCCTACTTGTGATCTCTCTCTCTGTCAAATAAATAAATAAAATCTTAAAAAAAAAAAAAAAAGATGGGATCCTGATCCAATAAGATTGGTGTCTGTATAAGGAAAAAGAAGCACCAAAACTTTCTTTAAGTATATGCACAGAAAAGAAGCCATGTGATCTATGATGAAGCTGTACTCCTCTTCTTTGACTCTAACCACTCAAGGCACTAGGAATTCCTTTGGATTAGACACTGGAATGTGAAACCCCGAAGACCACTTTTCTAGGCTTGTATAGAGGCAATGAATGCAATGTTATAAAGTTCCTTCATTATCCTGTGACTCTGGAATCATCTTAGATAACTTTAAAATATCTCATCATAGTTCTAGCCCTTATTGCTATTTAGCAAATTCTCAGCCCAACAGACACAAGTGACTAAGAAAAGAAAAAAAAAAGTGAGTAACCGAAGGCAGAGAAAAATCCTAGTTTTCCTCAGATAGTTCTGAGGTAATTTTAGACTGATAACCAGTAGAGACAGAAGAATTTGCTTCGCCTGAAGTCATTGCCCACTCCTTTTACAAATGCCTCATGTGTGTGGCCTTGCTCAGACAACTGACAGCTTTGCTTCATAATGCAGAGGGAAAAAGCAAGGAGGAGGGGGCCTCTGAGTGGGAGGAAGACTGTGGGAGAACATTTCCTTTAGCTGAGAGGAATGAATGAAGGTGGGTGACGCTTTCCTCAGCTGCCAGATCCATCAGCAGTTGCACTCAGAAGAACTTCATGCAACACCCACGACCAACAGGCCAGCTTCAGGGAGAAGAGAGGCTCTGGGAATGGCTTGTCTAGTTTTTCTGGTTTATTCTGGGGGAAATTTCAATTAATAAGGAGAAAGGACTATGGAGAAAATTCACCAGGAAAACTGGCAAATAAACTTCTAGGTGTCATCTCTTCCTGTCTATCTTTACTTCCTCATTTTGCGAAATAGAATGAATCCTAATTTGATCATTTTCTGCCTCAAGCCTGATCAAATAAAGGTTTTAATCAGAGCTCTATCTGGAGCCTACCTGCATAGGTTGAGGCCCAGACCATTTCCTGTTTAAAGTGCCCCATCTGTTCCCAGAGCATTTTGATGCTTTCATACGTTCCCCATGTTACTTCTCAGTCTATCACCACAGTCCTGACTGCACCTGTCCTTACTCTGTTGCCCTGACAATGAATGGGGTGGGAGATGCTGCCGGCAAACAACCTCCTCACAGCCTTATCCCCATGCTGGGTATTCTCTGCCTCATACCCTGCCCCCGCCCCTCAAATTCATTCTTGTCTTACACCCATTTCCTCCAGGCCCCTGGGCATTCTAGTAATAAAAGGATCTCCAGCTGTGTATGCCTTGAAAGTTACTGGCTAATGAGATTTTTACTTTTTTAAGGTAAACATGATCCTGCCAGCACCAGAGCTGACTCACCTCAGACCCTTTTCCCGGCCATCTCAGAACTTATTCCTTCTACTGATTCATGGCTGAGGTGGCATCTGTCCCTAGTTGACACAAGCACTGTAAAATCTTGAGCTTTCTTTCTATAGCTCAGCTCAGTCTACTGTTTGGACATTGAGAAGGTAAATGTACACAAGGAGGAGCTGGGGAAGTAAAGCAGGCTCATATTCCCCTCTGCTCTCCACAGGAATCTAAACAATGGAGAGAATAAGCACAAAGAGCATATGCCCCATGGGAGTCAACATAATAGTCATACACACTGACCAGGCAAGTGACAATAACTAACAAAACACAGGGCTCCCTGGTGTGTTGCCGACTTTCTAGAAGTAGGGATCAGATCATTCTTTCCCACCTCTCAAACTTAAGATTTATCTATTTATGTAGCTGGAAGTCTGCGGAACCCTGAGTTGCCCAGCAAGCTGTTAGGGTCATAGGCCTGCCTTTTTACACCTCTAATTGACAGAATAGAGAGAACAAAACATCAAAATACAGCCCCAGTTTTCTCATAACTGCCTAGGAAAACTGAAACTTCTTGATTATCTGAAATTCTAACCAATCAGATTAATTAGTTTTCTTGAGTAGAGGAATCGGACTGGCTTGAAAAGAACTGTTTGAGCTTCCCCCTTGTGGGGAGGAGGTGCAAAAGTCCCTCTTCTATGGAAACTAGAGGATGTGGAGGAGAAACAGAGGCCTGCTTTCAACAGTGGTTTGCAGTGCTTTACTCTCACATTTTTCTTCAAGCCTCCTGCACGGCCACTGCTTAACACCCTCCACTGAGCAATCTATTCTTTCTCTTTGGGACAGCATTTTAAGACTTTATCAAGGATGTTCTAGAGATAAAGTTTTCACACATAGAAAATGGTCCCAATCATTGGGATTTCCAGTCTTATCTGTATGGAGTCAGTGGATGACATTTGGATAGAAGGATCAGTAATAACAGCACTTTACATAGTTCGGGTCCAGGGCTCTAAGATTTTTAAAGTGCTTTCCCATCATCATTCCATTTCACCCTCCAAGAACTGTTAATTATATAAAACAGGTAGTTCTGTTCCATAGGTTCAGAGAACTTGAGGGGAATTGCCCAAAGTCATGTGGCTAAGAAATGAACAAACCAAGAATAGAATCCAAATACTCCAATTGCTTCAAGAGAACAGTTCTATAATATACCCTCTTCCTCTTGAAAGGATTTGTTTTGGCACCGTTATGGGTTAAGCTCCCCTCGTCCCCCCCAAAAACAGATACACTGAAGCTCTAACTCCAGTTCCTCAATTCCTCAGATTGTGATCTTATTTGGAAATACTGTCATTACAGATATAATCTGTCAAGCAAGGTTATACTTCAGTAGGGTGGGTCCCTAGCCCGCAAGGACTGGTGGTGTCCTTATAAGGCAGCCATGGTGACGATAGGGACACATAGTGAAAGATACATGATGATGAGGGCAGAGGTTGGGGTCATGCAGCTCCAAGCCAAGGAATGGCAGATTGCTAAGAAACCACTCAAGCCTTGAAGAGGCAAAGAAATGGCTCCATCCACACCTTGGTTTTGGACATCTAGACCTGTAGGAAAATAAATTCACATTATTTTAAATAAACCAGTTGTGGTACTTTATCACAGCAGCCCTTGGGGACCAATACAGACATCATATAAGATCCTCCCTATGACAGTTCAGAATAATTGAATCACTTCCCATTCCTTTTCTTCTCACTTGTCCTTTTAATCTTCTAAAATCTCTTTTTACCTTTTGATACAGTCTCTCTTTGATGTATTCTTGGAGGGCTGTGGTTCTACCTATTTTTCATATCCTGTTTAAATTTCACTTTTCCCATGAAGGTTTCTCTGGTTATTTCTCCTTCGGCCTGATATGGCTTGTCATTTGTACCACTATAAAGGCACTAATGACAATCATGACGGGACGTGTATTCAAACACTATTTGCGTTTCCCTACTTTCTCAAAACACACCAACAAGCAAACAAGCAAGCAAGCAAACAAAATGTAGGCTCTCCTTGTAGTATTTACTGTTGGAGATCTGTATCTTCCAGCATGGAGTAGAGTGCCTGGTACTGAATAGACAGAATGAAGTAAAATCTAGATGAATTTTGTTAAGAATCAGAAACTTCAGTATGCTATTTTTATGTCCATATATCTATGTGTCATATTGATTATTTTTAAATTTTTATTATGGTAGTTTTCAAACATATACATAAGAGGGGAGTAAAGTGAATACCCATATAGGAGTTGCTAAAACAATCAATCCTTAATTTATGGCCAGTATGTTATCTTTGGACCCTCTTGCTACCAACTCAGATTATTTTGAAGTAGATCCCAATTATTCCATCTTAAATGTCAGTTTATGCCTCTAGGAAATAATATGTTTTCCATAAAGATATAAATACAGTATCATCACTATGCTAAATAAATGGAAAATAATTTCTCATATCATCAACTTTTTAGACAATATTTAAAATGTTGCCTATTTTATGAGTGTTTTATTTTTCATAATTTATGTGTTTTCATATGAATGATATACTAAAAATTATAGTGATAATTGTAAAGAATAATGCCATATCAATAAATAGCTTTGGAGTACACACTGTGCCAAGCACTATGGGCTAAGCATTATACCTCATTTAATCTTCAAATGGTTTTTATTTTAATTAAGCATTTTTGTTGTCATCCCAATTTTACAAATGAGGAAACAGGGGTTTAGAGAGGCTGACTTCTTGTTCAAGGTTGAAGAGGTGGGCTGGGCTGTGAGAGAGTATTTCTAGGATCCAGTTTGCTGACTCTGGGTATGTGCTCCTTCTAGAATACTATTTAATAGAGTCAGCTCAGCTACTCCCCATGGGAACTGTGACAGAGACATTTTCTTGAGCAAATATTGAATGGAATCTATAACAACCCATTACAATATTACCTTCAGATCAAACATGTCATGACATGAACATCAAAATATGGCACTCATAGGCAATTAAATAGTGATTCATAATTTTTAGTCTCTGATGCTGGTATAATAATCTGGTTTAATCATAGAATTTCACTGTATTTTCATTCATTCATTCATTCATTCCATAGTCTTTTGTGACAGTCTGCTGTGAGTTAGGCACTAGGGATACAACCCTTGACTTGGAGGAGTGACTGAATTAATTATACATTTACTTAAAACTTGTAAATATCTTGCCCGTGAAGATAAAGAAATGTCCATATTTGTTTTTACAGTGGGAAAGTGAGGTGGCTAGAAAGAGCCTCACTTAATTCCCTCAGGATCCTGGAGCTTCCAGATAAATCATCACAGCACCTGACTTTTATTACTGGCCTCATTTGACTCCTCTTCACAACACCAACTTACAGTACTGAGTGCTAATGTGGCCGTTGTTGGTTTAGGCATTTGCCATGTATTTAATTATTTAATATTCAGAAAAATCCTGTAAAATAACTGTTAAGTATTATCTCCATTTTTACAATTTATAGTATTTGGGTAGAGACAATTTAAAGTAACAGAATTTGGGGCTTAGTAGTTAGTCTCCAGAGCCTTCCTTCTTAGATGGAAAATTTATTCGCTCTTGACTTTGAGCAGTGTTAGTACCAAACTCAGTACAGTATGGAAGTGAAGCTAAGTAACAATCCTCATTCAATTACGTGGACATTATAAACTGTCAAAATCCCATGATATTTATGAAAGTCTGACTTTAAGCAAGAGAGGAGAATTTAAATTTATTTGCATATAAGATGTTCACAATAGTTAAGACGACTTTACAGATCCCACATTGTGCTAAGTTGTCCCAACTTCTTTCTGGAACTTTTGTCTTCCAGGATTAGCTTTCCTACCTCACTCCTTTTACTAAAGTCCCACTCTCTTCAATACCTAGCTCTCTTGTTTCTTTCCTGACTACCAACTCAGTTGTAATCTTACCCTGTCTCTGTGCCATATCTCAATATTTACACGTCTCAATCATAACTCTGCAGTGCTGATATTTCCTTGTTTGTTTCTCTTTTGCTCATTATTTGAGAGATAAAGGGAGAACCAATGCCTTATTTTTATCATCACAGATGCACCAATAATGTGTCATCTATAATGACCTTCCACCCACTAAATTTAAAGTTGGCAGCTCTGAGTTGGATCCTAGTATGCAGTCTGTTCTAAAGTATGGCAAGCATTTGCGGTTAGAAAAGAATTAGCGAAGCCCTGAATAAAAGTCAGCTATAGTCAGAATGACAATGCTTAGCTGACTCTAATGCGCTGACTACAGGAAAAAACTGGGTCCTGCAGTGAAATGCAACCTGTATGAAAAATGAATTTTCTACTTAAAATTATTAGGCATTTTAAAGTTTCAGGCATATTTCATGCCATCTAATACAGATGTTCCTAAAACTGGTTATACATGAAATCACTTGGGAAGTTAATTTATCATATAAATTCCAATGTCTTTCTCTTTGGTCCTAGTAAAGCCTTTGGAGATGCAAGATATTATGTTTCAGCCAAATCATCGACTGATATTTTGGAGTCACTGGTCTGATGTGTCTTCCTTGCCCCAACCCTACCTGCTTTCCTTCTAGGCTGGTAACTCTTTCTAATAATTGTAAAACCTCAAAGAATTTTCTCCCCATTTATGGGCCCTAGTCACTTTAACAAAAGTAGGACATCTTAATACAGATAAATAACTTTGTCATTAGAGCTATACAAATTTGTCATGCCTGTGCATGGATGTGCTCACTGGTCTTTTTGCTGTAGACATTTCTACTGTGGACATTCCTCCTTCCTCTAGGACATTAACATACATGTATTAGAATTAGTCTAAGTGCAGCTCACTTTCTGCCTTACAGAGAGTAATAGGCTCACACAGTCTCTAGTTTAGAAGGTGCTACAGTGGTCCTAAAATCAACCTTTAGAGGTTTTTCATTGGCATTTATAAGAAATAGTCATCCAGCAACTGCTCAATCTTGTTTACTGAAGTCTGGAGTAGACTGTTCCAATCCAGGTCAACTCTCAATTTTAATATAGAAACTTCCTCTTCCAAGCCAAGAGCTCTTCTCTGAAACTTTCATCTTTGTCCTAGCGAGTCCAACAAGGGAGCCACAGACTACAGATGTGCTCTTTCCTCTACAGGAGAGCCCAATCAAGCATTGATGGCAGCTAACCAACTGTCTGTCAAACCCAGTCATGAACTATATGATAAACACTCACAGTCTTCTTTTCTTCCAGGAAAAACAGGAGCACAGTGATCAGAGATATTATCTCTGTATATGAAAGTCACTAATAAATGCAGATATCACCTTTGCCTTAAGAGAGTTTGGACACATGAATGTAAACAAAGTTAATATCTGCAGCATAAAGGAAATATAGTGACTCCTTCCCTGTTCTCCCTCTCTTCCTCTCTGTCAGAATGAGCACCTTGGGTAACCAATGTCCACCATCAGGTTTAAAATTACTAGACATTGTGGAGCTGATTTGGGGTTCATGGCAGTGTGCCAGCACAATGATACAAGTCAAGCTGTTTGAAAGCTCACCAAATTACAGTATTAACCTTGGAAGATAGATACAGGCCAATTTGCAAATCTTATTTTGATCATTAACATGCACTAGTGAGAGAAAACAAACATCAGCCTTTCCCTGGACATCTATTTCTTGTTTGCCCATGCTAATTAGCAGAATTTGCATAAATACATAAAAATCCAGTGTTTTTCTTAATGTATTCAGAGTTCATTTCTCATTAGCTTCAATAAATATTCCCACACTGCACATAGATTGACTCTCGACCTCTGACCAGGCCAAACCCAAAAGCACACTGTCTCTCTGGCTTCGTTTACTGGATATGCTGAAGTAGAGAATCGATAGGCCAGAGGAGACACCGTATAAACCATTTGACCAACTACCTTAGTTTGCAGACTGAGAACCGAGATAGGTGCATTAAGTAAACTGCTCCCAAGTCACAGTCCTAGAATCTGCACCTCCAGAATAATTGAATGAGAAATGTGCTTCCATGACAATGGCACTAAGGAATGGCATTATAATATGCATTTTCCTAAAGTTGCTCTACCTGCCTTACTTTCTCTTGGCTTCAATCAGTGTGACCAGGGCTGTGGTCATCTCAAGCTCTAAGGGGTAGGTGAACCACTTTAAGAATGACTCATGTTAGCAAGACCATTGAGATCTCGATTTTCATCAGTTTTTTTGCCACATAGGTTACTGCATAAGGTTGGCTCATACGATGGTAGCTGGCTTCCTCCAGAGTGAGAAATTTAAAAGAGCAATAGAGGACCCTAAGTTTTTTATAACCTAGTCTCCAAAGTGATAGTCTATCACTATGTTATACACAATTTGTTAGAAGTGAGTTGCTCAACCTAGCCTATAGTCAAAGGTAAGGGATAACACGTGGGGGTCTGTATCAGGAGGTAGGGGTCTGTGGGCTCTCTTAGAAGCTGCCAACCAAGGGTGCCTCGATGGCTCAGTGGGTTAAAGCCTCTGCCTTTGGCTCAGGTCATGATCCCAGGACCCTAGAATCCATCCCCATGTCAGGCTCTCTGCTCAGCAGGAACCCTGCTTCCTTCTCCTTCTCTCTCCTTGTCTCTGCCTACTTGAGATCTCTGTCTGTCAAATAAATAATAAATAAATAAAATCTTACCAAAAAAAAAAAAAAAAAAAAAGAAGCTGCCTACCATAATAGTCCTCTGAACACTGCCCCCTACCCCAAACTCTTCCTAATCCATCATGTATTTGCTTGCTCCCAGGCAGGCAGAAGAAACAGCAGGCTTTTTTGAGCATAAGCTGGAACTGGATGCAGCCTGCCTCGCAGTTGCAGGTACAATGAAATTTTGTAAAATATCAACACTTCTCTTGCTGACCACATCCCAGAAAAGGGCAGCTGGAACCTGGGTGGCTTTGAAGAAGAGCAGAACTGAGCTGAGCTGTTGGTTTGTTGTGACAAAACAGATGGCAGTTAACTAGAGGTTGTAGGAATTGTCCGAGTTTAACTATTGCTGCATAGACATACTACTTGGATATCAGAGTACATACTTTTCACCCCTAATTCAGCCCACTGTCATTAGGAAAATGAGCCCGTGGTGGTTGTTTTTATTTTCAGAAAACTTGAGAGTCAATATCTCTACAGGTTTGGACCTGAAGCCAAAAATTCAAATGACTCCAGGGCCAGGTGTGTGTGAATTGGGCCTGGCAAAAGACAAAATGGAATGGTAGGGATTGTGGGGATGTGGAAAGGCAGGCTTCGCTAAGGAATCCTGTGGTACTGTGACTTTTAGTAAGAAAAATATTCTAGATCTTTGTCATTTCAGGCTCAGAGCTGCTAAAACCCTTGGGATTTTCTAAGTGATAAGAACAAAAGGTGTAAGCAGCCTTTTGTTATTTATAATAAGTACCTTTACATCCGAGTTTATGCTAATGAGGTGATTTTTGGAAAGACCCTCAGGGTAGAGGTTGGTTGCCAGGGAAATCGAAGAGGATTGGAGAGTTGGAAATTCCCGGTCCACTCCCTGACCCCAGGGAGAAAAGAGACCCTGGAGATTTCCATCACCATTGGCCAATGATTTAATCAACTGTGCCTTGTAATGATGCCTCCATAAAAACTGAAGAGGACAGGGTTCAGAGAGCTTCTGAGGTGATGAACTGTAGCAGTGCTGGGACAATAGTCCTTTTGGAGCAGGCAGGGAGCTCTTCACCCCTTCCCACACACCTGCCCCCATGCATCTCTTTCATCTGGTTGTTACTGAGTTATATCCTTTTTATATCTGGGGCACCTGGGTGGTTCAGTTGGTTAAGTGCCTGACTCTTGATTTAGGCTCAGGTCATGATCTCAGGGTCCTGGGATCAATCCTACACAGGCTCTGTGCTCAGCAGGGAGTCTGCTTAAGGATTTCTCTCCCTATCCCTCTGCCCTCACCACCCTACCCCCTTCCAGGAAGGAGCAAGCACTGGCAAGGGCATGTGCTCTCTCTGTCAAATAAATAAACTCTTAAACACACACACACACACACACACACACACACACAAAACCTGGTAATCTCATAAGTAAATGTATTACTGAGTTCTGAGACCCACTCTAATTAACTGAACCCGAGGAGGGAGTTATGGCAACCTTCCATTTGTAGATCGTTCTGAAGCACAGATAACAGCCTTAACTTGTGATGTATGTCTGGAGTAGGGGAGAGCAGAGTCTTGAACCCTCAACCTTTGGAATCAGATGCTATCTCCACATAGTTAGTGTTAGAACTGAGTTAAATTGTAGGACACCCAATTGGTGTCCCAGAATTGCTTTCTGGTGTTGTAAAACAGATGTTAGACATCTGAATTTAATTCAAAACAAAACACCGTGCTTGCCAAATATGTGACAGTGAGGTGAATTCTGCCTAAAGATTGTTAAAATGTGAGCCTGCAGGCCTGGAGGTAGAGTGGAATTCAAAAACCAGATAGCAACTAGATATCCAAGCGACCCCTCAACACAGCTTACAGACAGGACCAATCTAAAGCAGATCTGGAGAAGATGGACACATGGCTCAAGGGTACAGGGATTTGTGGCTAGAATTCAGGCCTCTAACTCTGAGTCTAAATCATTTTGCACAAATGAAGCTTTAAATATCCATATTATTTCTGATCCTGGCACCTCTGATTATAAATCCCTCTGCAAGCAAATCTCAGTAATAACAGACCAGGGACAGGATGTTTTTGAGTCTACAGGGGACCAGGTGATTTCCCAGGTAGGAGTATCAGGATAGCAGAGACCCAGACCAATAGGCAGTCTAGGTCTTCACCGTGTACTGGAGAATGTATTGGGGACCAATATGAAGACAGAGCCTAGGAAGGGGCTTGCTTTTTGAAGGTTTCCTCTGCCAGAAAATAGGAGTGCCTAAATAGGCTATAAACAGCAAATCATTTCTCTACTAAAGTGACTTAGATGGCCTCAGGGCTGAGACTTACTTAATCTTCATTATAAAGTGCCAATATAGAGAGTAAAAGAGACAATGATGGGAAGTTTCTGGCAGTAGTAGGCAGCTTTTCTAGCCATAAGGGCTGATACCAGTGCTGTCAGTGGGTGTCCCTAGTGCCAGGGACAAAAATTTCAAATACTGTTGGATTCTTAATATGTTGGGAAAATAGAAGAGGTGGTAGAAAATGAATACTAACCTTAAAAATAGAGGAATCAAAACTCAGATTTGCTTTTAAAAAACTTGCAAGGATAGCTAATGTTCATAGTTATAAACGGACTATGTGGTAGGCATTTTGCAGTCATTATTTCTATTTGGTTCCCAAGTAATACTATTATTGCCATTTTATAGATATAGAAACTAAATACTATAAAGATTAGGTAACTTTCTCATGGCTCATAGCTAGTTAGTAGAAGAGATGGGGACTTCAAATTAGGTCTGACTTCAAAGTCTAGGAAATTAATAGAGCCACATTGGAGCAGGGGTCTAATTAGTTCCCTGTATTGTCTACAGAAGTTCCAACCTGAGGCATGTCAAGGGGACTCTGTTGGAGAACTGGTTAAGAAATTGTAGACAGCCAGGTGCTGAAATCACTGGAAACAATTTAAGAGGGGAAGAAAAGGAAAAGCCTTGGGATTAAGTGTCTCCTTCACATAAACACATTCTTGCTCTATTTCTACAAATCAGTCATTGGAACCCAGCTTCTTGAATCAATTCATCATTATCTATCACTTCCAGGGGTCACGGGGGATAAAAAGAAGCCCAGGGCTGAATCACACCTGGAGGGCGATGGGACTGCAATGGTCCAGGCTAGTGGAGTCTGGAGGTTGGAAAGTAGAAAGGCCAGTCAGGAGATGTAGATGATATGAGAGATATCCAGTAATTGACAAGAGAGGATAACATTTCACAGCTAGCAACAGACTTTGGGCTCCAGATCTGACACAAGGTGGGGCTGGAGTTTCAGTCCTCTATGTTTTAGACACAGGGGTAGGCATTCACATCTTCTATATGATAATAACTATTATTTACTGAGCATGTACTAAAAATCATTTTGTCAGGCCCTTTCCATGCATTATCTCATTTAGCACTTGCAACAAGCCTAAGAAGTCATTGCAATTCTTCCAAGTTTGTAGATAAGAGTAACTACTTATTAAGCACTGATCCTGAGTCAGAATCACTACCCCGTACCTTCTAGATGCAGTCACATGTGATTACTGAACTTGTGAAAGATGGCTGGTACAAATTAAAATGTGCTATAAGTATAAAATATATTAAGATGCATGAGAAAAAGAATGTAAAATGTCTCATGTTTATACTAATTACTTGTTAATATTTTGGATATATCCCAAATGATAATATTTTGAATTTGTTAGGTTATATAAAATATCAATAATTTCATCTGTTTCTTCTTACTTTTTAAAATATAATTATTAGAAAACTTAAAATTTCATATGAGGGTCACATATGTGCCTCACCTTGTATTACTAATGCACAGCACTAGACAAGATATCATCTTATAATGCCTCAAAAACCTAAAAAACCCTATGAAGTAAATTCATAATTAGAATTCACCGTGAAAAAAAGCAAGCCTCAGAGATTAGTATTCTAAAGTTAAACGGCTTAGTAATAAATACAGGCTTCTGACCGCCACCTGGAGATTGCCCTGCATTATTTTCCTATTGCTGCTGTAACAAATGAACACAAATTCAGTGGCTTAAGACAACAAAAACTTATTCTCTTACAGTTCTAGAAGCCAGAAGTCTGAAATAAGTGTCAATGATTTAAAGTCAAGGTGCTGTCAGGAAACTGCTGGGGAGAATTTCTTTCCTTTCTTTTTCCAAACTCTAGAGCTACATTTATTACATTCCTGGGTTCAATATCCCCTCTTTTATCTTCAAAACCAGTCCCCTAGCATTTTCTTTCTTTCTTTTTTTTTAAATTTCTTTTCAGCATAACAGTATACATTGTTTTTGCACCACACCTAGTGCTCCATGCAATACGTGCCCTCCCTAATACCCATCACCTTATTCCCCCAATCTCCCACCCTCCGCCCCTTCAAGACCCTCAGGTTGTTTTTCAGAGTCCATAGTCTCTCATGGTTCACATTCCCTTCCAATTTCCCTCAACTCCCTTCTCCTCTGTTTCTCCCCAAGTCCTCCATGTTATTTATTATACTCTACAATAAGTGAAACCATATGATAGTTGACTCTCTCTGCTTGACTTATTTCACTTAGCATAATCTCTTCCAGTCCCGTCCATGTTGCTACAAAAGTTGGGTATTCATCCTTTCTGATAGAGGCATAATACTCCATAATGTATATGGACCACATCTTCCTTATCCATTTGTCCGTTGAAGGGTATCTTGGTTCTTTCCACAGTTTGGTGACCGTGGCCATTGCTGCTATAAACATTGGAGTACAGATGGCCCTTCTTTTTGCTACATGTGTATCTTTGGGGTAAATACCATTTTCAAATTATCTCTGATTCCTTTGCATTGCCTTCTGTGTTCAAGTCTCTCTCTCTCTGCTTTTTTCTCATAAGGCACTTGTGATTACATTTAAGTCTCCCCTAAATAATCCAGGGTAATCTCTCCATTTCAACAGTTTTAATTTCACTACCAAAGCAAAGTCCTTTGGCCACAAAAAAGATACCTACTGATTGGTACTGATAGTAACCAATGTTGTCTTGTGTTGTACTTCTAGAGTGCTCCCTAGAGCACTTCCTATTCATCTTTTCTAAGATCTGATAGATACTGAAAGCAAGAGAGATAAATAAGTAAGTAAATAAGACAAAACCCTGATTTTATAATAAGGGTGAAATACATAAATAAAAAATTATAATGCCTCCAAATTAGCACCATGAGGAAGGTACTCCCACAGTCATAGTTGGACAAGAGCTACCGGCAACTTAAATATGGTACTTTTTAAACTCAAAATGTATTCTCATGTTTAACTCATATGAAATTTGCAAACTCCTATGAGGTTAGCATCTTTAAATATAAAATTATTTCAAGTTAAAAGTTAAAAAGTTAAAATAGAGAAAGAAACCAGGGATCTTAAGTCAGGTGTACGAGGATCTAGTTTAAGCCAGTAAGGATGATCATAACTGGAGTCTTATGACACTTGGTCCACAAATCCACCCAATTCAACAAGTGCTTTCTGAAAGCTCTCTGGGCCCAATATAAGGTGCTGAGCATTGCTAGAACATGGACTAGCCCCACTGTTAGCATACCCAGAATCTCAGTAGAAAATGCAGATATGTCTCACCTATGCTGCCCCTGACATGTGTTTCTGCAGAAATGTCCGAGGATAACTGGCCCCCAGGATGGTGTAGTCTCAGACCCTCAACCACAGACTCTTCCCTCTTTTCTTTCAGATCTCTAGCTGCTATGCATCCTCAGCTTCTGTCTCCAGCTGGAGCTTGAGCAAATAGAAATTAGGAAGTTATGGTGTCAAAGAAATCGAAAAAATTTCCTTCCGTCTTAGATCTTGAGGTCAATTGTGATTTCTTCTCTCTCTATGAAAGGAAGAGAATGATTACTCTGGAATTGCACTTGGTATGGCTGCTCAGCTTTATGAGATCAAACCAACAGAGTGTTTATATGTAAACCTGCGTGTAACACAATTAACACACGAAACCATAATTTTGATGTTTATCGCATCGTCTTTCTGTCTCATCCCTTTTGTTGTTTTTCACTCCAGTCAGTCCTTGAACAAAAGGGCCTCGAGGTCCCATTGCTGATACTATAAATGTTAATAGAGGGAAGGAAGACACTGACAGCTAATTCTTGAGGATTTGTATGACAGTGACAGTTTGGCAGATGGTAGAAAAAAAACCCCCAAATCCATCATATATAGACAGTGCCTCACATGGAGACTCAGCTGTAAATTATAGAAAATGAAAAGGACTCAGGACAAAAAGCAAATTAAATTAACACCAATGGGATAAAAAAAAAAAAAACATTTTTCCTAGCAATAAAAATGGACAGTATATCCTGGTCTGGATCTTCCTAGGATCCAAGATAGAACCATAGGATATAAGGGCCAGAAGAGACTTCAGAGATCACCTTGTCCAAATCCTCAAAGAAGGATGGAAAATGAGGCCCAGCAATAGTAAAAGACTTACCGAAGAAGGTGTAACCTGAGGATTGGGACACAGAACTTATATCTCCCAACCATGGGTTCTTTCCATAATGTCCAAGAAATCAGTTTGGAAAAAATCATATTAGCTCAATAAAGCAATAATCAAAATATTCAGCATAATGATGCGTTCTAGGAGACAGCTTGGATTATGGAATAGGCACCAGGCTTCAAGAAACAGACTAGGGTTGGTGGCCTAACCTGAACTCTGAAATGCCTTGAAGTTTGTCACGACTAAGTTCCTGAGCTCTGGAATAAGATCTCTGCCACCCTAACTGTGCAGAGAATGGTATCAAGACGACAGTCCATACTTGGAGAAACCCCCTTAGTAGAGACATTTGGGAATGAGACCAACCAACCCAGCAGTATCCACCTCACATGAAAAAGCTGTTTGGTGATTTTGTCTAATCATTGATCATTTCCATGGTAGTTCCAGTGACATAAATAAAAGGAATTGAAAAAATAAGCCAAACAGAATTCCATTTCCAGTGATGGAAATAGTTTGAATTGACAGCAAATGCCTTACCTCAAAGGTAACGTTGATCCTTAAATGTTCCCCAGAACAAACAGACCTTCCTGGAAGTGTTTGGGTCAGGCCCATCCTTGGGAAGGCACAGAACTTAAAGACTCATAAATAGATAATAATATATGCTTGTGTGTAATATACCTGGTTAGGAGAAGAAACTCTAAATAGTTTGTATACTGATTTCTTTATAAATTGTTGTCTCTAACGTCTGTCATTGCTAATTATGTATCCATTTATTCAATATTTATTACATGACTGCAACATGATGGACTCTGCTATAATTGCAAGAGACAGCAGTGAACAAAGTCAATGAAATTCCTGCTATTGCGAAACTTCGATTTTAAAGATCTTCAGTCTGTTAGAATTGACAGGTTGTTCCACTTTGCAAGAGCCCTGTGAATGGCATGACTGTCTTTCCACATATTTGCTATTCTAGGACTTCTTCCTTTGCTCCTATCTGGGTAGCTGCACAAACATCCTTAAAATGAATTTACACAAACTGGGGCCTGTGCCTGAATCAAACTAGCCAAACAAAATCAGAGCCAAAAATCATAGCAAAAACAAAATAAAAGCCAAGTGAGTTATTTGTGTCAGTCTGTATGTGATTAGCATCCAAGGAGGATCTTACAGAGTTGGATCAAATGCTGCACTAAAATAAATTGTTCACGGTCTGCACACAATGAAAGCTTCTCCTGAACACCACAGAGATGAGACTGACGAAGCCCAGGAGCGATGGTGTTAAACTGAAGATGGGGCTCCCAACTGAAGTTCTCAGGAAGAGTTTAAATGGGAAAGCATGTAGCTTGCATTGAAACAATCCACCTACAGACAATATGCAAGCAAAACACAGTCTCCAAAGTCCACACAGAAAATGAGGCCCAGAGCCGATGAGTAATTCCCCACTGTGAAGAAGGACAAAGATGAAAGCAGCTGACCTAAGAGTGGGCATAAGGTCAGCAATCAAGGTATTCCCAGGGGGTGCCAGGGTAAAAACCTAAACCTTCCCTTGCACTATTAGACCCTGCCATCTGATCTTATCCACTGCCTAAGATCTCAGAAACAAGTGAAGGAGCTAACATGGAAAGAAAAAATAAAGGAGAGGGAGAGGAGAAGTAATAGCAAACTGACAAAGGGGGAACATAGGAACATAAGGGGCAAAGAACAAATTTAACTATTTCCAGAATGTGTCCTCCCATATGGAAGTTTCTTTCCTGCCTCATGTGCTGTTCCTATATGCTGTTCCCTGTTCCCTTGTCTTATTATTTACACCTCTTCCTTTTCCCTTGTTAATCTTAATTTTGGGGTTTCAGCTTAAAGGTTGCTTCCTTGGGAAGGCACTCCCTTAATCTCATTAAGATCCTGGTTAAAAGCATCTATAGTACTCTGTATTTCTCCTTCAAACAACTAATTATAGATTTAATTACATGTTCAATGTTTTTTTCTTTTCGTTCTTGAATGTGATTTTCGGGAAGAACCTTACCTGTACTTTTATGAGCATTCCCCTGATCCTGATGCCTTAGCACATAGAATGGGCTCAACAAACTTTGTTGCTTAAAACAGGTACATGAAGAGCAGGACTTTGAGATAAGACAGTCCGAAGGGAGAAACACATAGATCCTGCAATTCCTCACTTTGGAGAAGGCTAGCATCTTTCTGTAATATTAGGATAACGTATCTTTAATATTCTTTGACTTTCACTATCTCAAATTATGACCACCATAGTAAAACAGAGAAATATTTTATTACAAGTTGAGATGATTCTCATTCAAAAGTTTAGGTCAAAGAATCTATAGATTCAATGCAATCTCTATCAATATACCAACAGCATCTTTTGTAGAACCAGAACAACTACTTCTAAAATGAGTATGGAGCCACAAAAGACCTTGAATAGCCAAAGCAATCTTGAGAAATAACAAAGCTGGAGGTATCACAATCCCAGATTTCAAGACATACTGTAAAGCTGAAATGATCAAAACAGTATGGTTCTAGCCCCCAAACAGACGTATAGATCTATGGTACAGAATTGAAAGTCCAGAAATAAACCCTTCTTTGGAGGGTCAATTAATCTACAACAAAGGAAAAAAAAAGAATATACAATGAGGAAAAGACAGTATTTTCAATAAATAGTTCTGGGAAAACTGAACAGCCACATGCAAAAGAATGAAGCCAGATCACTTTTTCACACCATATACAAAAATAAATGCAAAATGGATTAAAGACCTAAATATAAGGCCTAAAACCATAAAATTCCTAGACGAAAACATAGGCAGCAATCTCTTTGACATCAGGCTTAGCAACACTTTTTCTAGATAGGTCTCTTCTGGCAAGGGACATAAAGCAAAACTGTTGAGACCACACAAAATAAAAAGCTTTTGCAAAGCAAAGGAAACCATCAACAAAATGAAAGGCAATCTACTAAATGGGAGAAGGTATTAGCAAATGATATATCCATTAAGGGGTTAATATGCAAAATATATAAAGAATTTATACACCTCAACCCTGAAAAAAACAAATAATCTTTTAAGAACAGGCAGTGGACCTGAATAGACATTTTTCCAAAGAAAACACACAGATGGCCAACAGACATGTGAAAAGGTGCTCAACCTCTCTAATCATTAGGGAAATGCAATTCAAAACCACAGTAAGCTATCACCCCACACTTGTCAGAAGGGCTAGAATCAAAATGATAAAAAATCACAAGCATCAGTGAGGATGTGGGAAGAAAGGAACCCTCGTGCATTGTTAGTGGAAATGGAAATTGGTACAGCTATTGTGGAAAATAATACAGAGGTTCTCAAAACATTAAAGACAGAAATATTTCTTCTTTTTTCTTTTAAAGATTTTATTTATTTATTTTACAGAGGTCACAAGTAGGCAGAGAGGCAGGCAGAGAGGTGGGGGGAAGCAGGCTCCCCGCTGAGCAGAGAACCTGATGCAGGACTCGATCCCAGGACCCAGGGTCATGACCTCAGTCGAAAGCAGAGGCCTTAACCCACTGAGCCACCCAGGCACCGCCAGAAATATCGTTCAATCCAGCAATTCCACTACTGGGTATTTACCCAAAGAAAATACACACTCACTCAGAAAGATATATGCACCTCTGTGTTTATTGCATTATTCCCAATAGCCAAGATATGAAATCAACCCAAGTATCCATCAGACAGACACACAGACACACATAGACACAGACACACAGACACACATAGACACACACACACAGACACACATAGACACACACACACAGACACACATAGACACACACACACACACACACACACACACGACTGGAATAATACTAAGGTCATCGAAGAAATGAAATCTCGTCCCCTGTGACAGCATGGATGGACCTAGAGAGTATTACCCTAAATGAAATAAGTCAGTTGGAGAAAAACAATCGCATAAGATTTCACTTACATATAAAATCTAAAAAACAAAACAAAGAAATAAACAAAAAACAGACTCTTAAATACTGAGAACAAACTCGTGGTTGTCAAAGGGGAGGTAAGTGGGAAGATGGGTGAAATAATAAAGTAGATAAAGAGGTACAAACTTCCAGTTATAAAATAAAGAAGTGTCATGGAGATTGAAAGCACAGCATAGGGAGTATAGCCAATAATATTGTAATAACCTTATATGGTGACAGATGGTGACTACATTTACTGTGGAGAGCACTGAGTAATATATAGAACTGTTGGATCAATATGTTGTATACCTGAAACTAATATAACATTGTATGTTAATTATACTTCAATTTAAAAGAAAAATAAGCTTAAGCCATCTTATAATGATTTCCCTTAATTACAATTTTCTCTGCCTTAATGAACAGTTAATATTCTTTCACTTACAACACATCTATGGTCAGCTTCCCTGACTGGATTGAATATTACACCTTCCTTAATTTAGTACTACTCTCCCTAATGGGGGGCACAAAAGCACAGTGTATTTGAGGATTTCCCTTTCTTTTCTTTTCTTTTTTTTTTTTTAAGATTTTATTTATTTATTTGACAGACAGAGATCACAAGTAGGCAGAGAGGCAGGCAGAGAGAGAGGAAGGGAAACAGGCTCCCCTCTGAGCGGAGAGCCCAACGTGGGGTTCAATCCCAGGACGCTGGGATCATGATCTGAGCCGAAGGCAGAGGCTCTAACCCGCTAAACCACCCAGGCGCCCTGAGGATTTCCCTTTCTAACTGTAGTGTGCCAATACTACTCCAGCTCTTTGAATTAACAAAGCATTCTTCTTCTTCTTTCGGTCCAACTATTAACAAGTATTCTTTTTTCTTATATTTTTCTATAAGCTTCAGCTTCTTGGCATCGACCATGTTATTCTCCCAGGAGTACGGTACAGAGAGAAAAGATTCTGCACAGGATGACTTTTGTGTGTTGATTCTGACATTCTCAACTGTAAAATTGGGTTAACAATACCTGTCCTGCCCAAGTCACATGGTTTTGTAAAGACCAAACAGGGTAATGGTTGCAATAGTCAAACCTAATCTTAGAACCCTAGACTCATGGTAAGTCAAATTATTACTGCACAAACATTCTTTCTTATGCCTACCTATGTCAATCCTTCAATAGGGATTTTCTCACCAAGATTTTATATTAGCAATCATTAAAAAATAACATTGTGTATTAGATCAGATGTATTTTTGTATCCACAGTTCATGCAAATTATCTCACATAATTCTCACTAATATCCTGAATATCAGTTAGAACAGAAATTAATTTCCCCAACGTGTAGGGAAGGAAACACATGTTTCAGTAATCTGAAGGTTGACCAAGTCTGCGCACACATCAAATTATAGAATAAAATTTAAATCCAGGTCTAGCTGCCTCCCAGTCTTTCCCCTCTCCAGACTCCAGCCCTATTATATACATTGTATCAAGATGTTTACTATGGCGAAATGAAAACATTTATTTATGCTGTTTGGGAACTGCTACAGATCCAAAGGAGTTTCCTTTCATCCTCTACTAAAAGCTTGCACTTAAGGTCAGTGGGAAACCCATCAGATTAATAAGTTTACTCTAAGGTCTGAAGGTCTCAAGAGACTGCCGAATGTGTTAAATCTCTCACGTATATTTTCATTTTAACAGAGAGTTCCTCAGCAATTCCAGGCAATGTGCCAGCCAGGTGGTGGAGGCTTGGCTTGACATTTTTTAGCAGAGAGTTTGTAGCAGAGTCCCTCAGATCACTCCATCTGAGCCACTGTTTGTTTTTGCATTTAATAAAATAAAGGCCATGGCAGTACTTTGACATACAAATCCATGTTTCTTTAGAGCCTGTTGCTAGAAATGAAGTTACTTTTATCTCAAAAAAAAAATTCCTATGAGCTCTGCCACCAAAATCATGATATGAGAAACTCCCACCCCATATTTCATATTCAATGTCCTTTTCAGGCATGACTTTTGATTACATTTCAGACTTCTAATAAGGCAGGTTATATTTGATTACTTATTTTATATTAAAATATTCAAAACTATGAATGGACTATTCTTTTAAAGAGGAGAAATCAAGAGAAGCATATATTAATTGAGCTACATTGGAAGATATAAAAAAAATCCATCAGCCAATTCAGGCATCTAAATACAATGCCTGTTAGGCTCACTGTATAGGCTTCCATATTTAATACCTGAAAAGTAGGAATACAGAGTAATCAGGCAAAATTGGTAAATGTGATTAAAGAGAGTAATAAAAATAACTGATATTTATGGAGCCAGGTACTGTGCAAAGTCCGTAACATGCATTTTCTCGTGTAATCCTCTCAACAACTCAAATAAAGTGGGCTCTACCATCGTCTTGGTTTTAGAGAAGAGGAAGCTGAGGTATGTAGAGTCTAACTTGCTCAAAAGACAGACCATAATCTCAGGTGTATCTGATGGACTGTGAAATTTATTTTCTCTTGTGCTATGTTGTGCTCCTGGCAAAAAAATAGCATGAAAGCTGATGGAGAGAAGTTTCAAGCCCATTTTAAAAAGAGGGAAGATAAAATTGCACTCATTTCAGAATGCTGTCTCCTTATGTATAAGGAGCTATCCATGGTGCTTGCAAGTCCAAAATAACAGAAAACATATGTAAGACTTCGGCATTCATTTGACCTGTCACATAGGGCAAGTCCTCTACATATCACTAGTACATTGTGATACGGGTTTGAATTTTGCAATGTAAAATAAAAAATCATTTGATTGATAATAGGCAGCAAGAACAATGACCAGACAACTAAATCTTGGCAGGAGCTATAACGGTGGTGTTATACGTACCAACCTAACTGAACACTGCGAAAGTCTGCACATGGGAAGTTGCAGGGCATTTCCATCTATTTTCCATACTGCTTACTTATTCTTCTGAGTTTAGGGTCTCCTCTTATTTTATAACCTAAATGGCACTCGCTTTTCAATCTTCAGCTTTAAGACTTCCCTGGCAATTGACTCTTGGAATGACCATCTTTATTCTAATCTTGCTCTTTGCGTCCAATTTAGTCACACAGACTTTGCATTTTATTGTCTCGTGTTGTAGATGTTAAGAATGTAAGCCCTTTAAGGATAGGGGCTATTTTTCTCTTTCACCTTTCACACATTTCCTAGTAATTCTACACATAAGAGTAGACATTCAAACACATTTTTTAGAAGTTATTTTTGGATGTCTCTGAATATAAAAACAAGCCACATGGTTCACTTAAAAAAGAAGAGCTGACATTTAGGTCAGTTAAAGTCTAAGATGCTGTTAGGTAGATATCAAAATGACTAAAATTAAAAAGACTGAAAATGCCAATTGTTACTCAGTGTATGGAGCAACTGGAACTCTCATTTATTATTGGTGGGAAACCAAAATGGTTAAGATAACAGAACTACTTTATTAAAAATTCTGGCATTTTTAAAATAAAATTAACATAGTCCTCCTTTATGACCTAACAAGTCTACTACTAGGTATTAATCTAAGAGAAACAAAGATATATTTCCACAAAATATTTATACCTGAATGTTCATTATTGGACTATTCATCATAGCCCCAAGTTGGAAACAGCCTGGTTTTCCATCAAATATAGTAGATACACAAGCTAGAATATTTGTGGGTTGTAATATTATCTAGTAATACAAAAGAAAAAATAACTATTGAAATTCACAACATGGATGGATCTCCAAAAAATGCTAAATAAAAGAAGCCTTATACACACATGCACATACACACAAAATCTTAATATATGATTCCATTTAAGTGTAATCCTAGAACAGGCAAACCTGGGTTATAGTGGAAAATAATTAGAACAATGGCTGCCTCTGAGAGATGGAGTTGAGAATCCACTCATATAGGAAAGCATACGAGGGAACTTGGGGGGTGATAGGTGTTCTGCATGTTAACAAGGAATTAGGTTGCACAGGTAAATATGGTTGTCTGAACTCATCTAAAGATATCCAAAAGATGTAAGCCTTTTATTGTATAGAAATTTTATATTAAAAAGCATAAACACATCTTGAACTCTAGTTATTAAGATGCATAGTGAAGTATTTGTACTGATGTCTCCAACCTATATTAAAATAGGATATATCAAAAAATAAGATAGATTGTTGGAAACAGAGGAATGCATAGGTATATAGTTAATTGATGAAACAAAGGTAGTAAAATATTTGTTGCAGAATCTAGGTGGTAGGTATTTGGGTCTTCATGATAAAAATGTTTTAGTTTTCTCTGTGATTTATTTTTTATTTTTAGGTTTTTTTAGTTTTCAATGTGAATTAAAATGCTCATAAATGAGTGTTAAATGTTCGAAATAAAGTCAATAAACACAAACACATATAAAACAATCTCAGCCACTCCCTGGTTGGGTGGAATTAATATTCATTTTGATCTTGCCTGTGAGTGGAAAGGGAATCATTAAGAGAATTGAGACTGCCTGACAATCAGTAGACATAAGTCTTTATGTATACATATCACCTATGTATGTATTTCTCTCTCTCTCTCTCTCTCTCTCTATATATATATATATATATATATATATATATATATATCTGTATCTGTTATATCTATGTTCATATGTATATATGATAGAAGCACAGTATCACTGAATACTTTGGCAAGCCTGTCAGATCAGAAAGATATGTCTGAAGGAAACTTTTATCCCAACCTATTCTTGAGTTTGAAGCCCTGTCACCCCATGTCTTTACTTCGAAGAATGTGATTTATGTACTACCTGAATTGGAATCACTTGGAATACTAAACCTGCAGACTTCAAGACCTACTCTATTTGTTCTAAGAGGCTGGGTTCAGAAATCTGTTCTCCTAGCAATTC
Source organism: Mustela nivalis (assembly GCF_964662115.1). Lineage (NCBI taxonomy): Eukaryota > Metazoa > Chordata > Mammalia > Carnivora > Mustelidae > Mustela > Mustela nivalis. Next base: position 58,554 of record NW_028135455.1, on the reverse strand, counting down.
TCATGTCCTTGGAGTTTAGATCACCTCTTGTGGTGAATAAAGAGATAAAATTTTTTATTCTTATGCATTAGGAATTTTGGTTGAGAAGCAGTGCCACCAACTGTCAGTTTAGCTCATGTACCAGTCAACGATATGGTGTTCATATTTCTGGATGTGGGGTATGAGAATAGAAAGGAGAGGAACAATTGGTAGCTATGGGGGTAGTTGGCAGAAAGAGATCTATCTTTGGAGTGCATTCTGATGGACAGATATAATGATAGGATGTACCGAAGGGAAGCAGTTTAGACCCATGAGGGAAATGAAACTCCCATTCTTAGTAACTACCTTGTGTAGTTAGGCATAGTATCCACTCTGTTAAACCTCCGGTCTGAGAGGGAAGATCTCATAATGAACCCTGAGATAGTTCACAATCTAATGAGAGGAAAAGGATAGATTGAGAGGGAAGGAAGGAAGGGGGGGGCAGGGAGGAGGGAGGGGGGGAGGACGGAGGGGGGGGAAGGAGGAAAGGGGGAGGGGGGAGGGGGGTGGGAGGGGGGAGGGGGGAGGGGGGAAGGGAGAGGGGGGAGGGGGGCGGGAAGCCAGGAGGGTGAGAGGAACCTCTGAAAAGGATATGAATGCTCTAAAACTACACTGTACATGAATTGCTCTATCTAGTATTTTCCTGGTTAAATTTTGAAGCTGCCCCCACCCCCACCCCACCTGTTCTAGTAATAGAAAATTCAGTCTCAGTATACCAAGAGGAGGATGAAGTCACATTGCCACTGCTCTTCACTGCCACAAGGTGTCACTGTTGACTTTGGTCTTCTCCATACAACAGAGAACCAGAATGCCCAGTATACAGAATGCCTGCCTAAACCATATTCCTATAGTCAGTTGTGATTCTCTGAAGGACGATTAGCTCTCTCTCTCTCAGTCAAGGGTCACAAACTGGTTGCCTGTGGACCAAACTAAACTGTCAGAAGTGGTTTATCCGGCAGCACAGGTTTCATGGCAAGCGTTATCGTCTCTCAGTTTCATACCAGCCTGATACAAATCTTTATAATGACTGACAGGCAGCACTTGGGCTCGCAATCCTGATCCTGGGGCTAGACTTAATCGAAGAAGCCCAGTGGTTTGCCTCTCATATTATGGATCTATGAACTTGGTATTTCCAGGTGATGCATAGCCTGTTCTCAGAATTCTGTTCTGAAAGAGGAGTTCATCCCCCTCTCTCCTCAGAGATCCGTGCCAGGAGCTAGGTAGTTTCTCATTTAATCTCTTGACACAGAAAAGACCCGCCTGAATTCTTTTTTGAACAATCACCTATACCTCCTACATTTCTAAGAGTGATTATTCTCAGTGATCACAAATGTTTTCAGAGATATTTGATGGTAGCAAATGGGGGTGCTCACCTTCAATGACTCAAATCAAAGTGAATTTCCTGACATCTCTGCTCTCTAGAGATTATCTTTGGCTGGGTTGCCTACCCACGACATAGATACAAACTATTATCTCTAAATACCAATTCCTAGAATGACATATTAGTAGATCTAATAGAATTGTTCTCAGATTTATTGTTTCATGGACTGGTGAGTCTTTCTTCAGTGCTGGGGACAATATAAAGTTGTCAGAGAATTTTAAAATTCTGCCACGTTAGCACATTTAAAAACATCTATCACCATAATTTTATGAGGATGATTATAAACACTTCTGTGATGAATATCCCTATCATAAACCATTATGTACAATGGCATGTATATTCCTAGGGTGAATTCCTACAATTAGAATTTCATACTTTTATTGCTGTTGTGAAGAAAATATTTCTATTTTATGTTGTAGTTTATTATTATTGCTATGGTGCTATTATGCAGTTACTGATTTTTTCCCTTTATATTGTAACTGGATGGCTTTTAAACAGTTTTATAATACAATGACTTCTGAGCTAATTATTTTCTATTTGAGCTGAGTCTCCCAGGCAAACTGAGTTTTCAAAGTTTCCCACACAAACTGAAGCAGCATTTTGAGCAGAATGAGTCTGACATCAGTATTTATTCTCTTTTTAGAGTCATTTATTACCTTCACCTAAATTGTGATCCCTTCAGGTTGGAAAAGATGAACAATAATGTGCAGAGCTGTACCAAGCCAGATAAATATCTATACTTCACCTCAACAGCTCTCAGGTGAAGCTGAGATTACTTCACCAAACAACTAAAATTTCACTAACAGTGATATCATTAATTCATTTGCATTAGTGTGAATGCTTTTTCTGTCTTTCTGTTGTTATGAGGAGGGAGTTTCCATAAACAGTCTGCCCACACTTTAACTCATTCTTCCAAAGTAGAATATTAACTATGAGTGTGAGACAACTGCCCTGCTCACAGTAGAATCTCTTCTTCCCACCCTCCCTCCGTTCTGCATCCATCTCTTCTCCCTGGGGCCAGCTGCTCATAACATGTGCCCCTACAATTTTTACAGGGACCTGCCATTGAGCAAGGCCCATGGTTTTCCAGAGCTTGCAAGTAGTTAAAAAAAGTCCAATTCTGGGGGTGCATGGGTGGCTCCGTGGGTTAAAGTCTCTGCCTTTGGCTCAGGCCATGATCCCAGTGTCCTGGGATCGAGCCCCGCATTGGGCTCTCTGCTCAGCAGGGAGCCTGCTTCCTCCTCTCTCTCTGTGCCTGCCTCTCTGCCTGCTTGTGGTCTCTGTCTGTCAAATAAATAAATAAAATCTTTAAGAAAAAAGTCTAATTCTGAAGTTCAATATTAGAATTTCCATCACTGCCGTACAAAAAAGTCATATTTAAAAAAAAATACTTCTATCAGCAAACTGGTGCAGCCATGGTAGAAAACAGTAGGGAGTTTCTTCAAAAAGTTAAAAATAGAATTATCCTACAATCCAGCAATCATATTACTGGGTATTTACCCAAAGAATAAAAAAAAAAATCTGATTCAAAGGGATATATGCATCTTTATGTTTATAGCAGCATTATTCACAATAGCCAAGATATGGAGGCATTGTTCATTGATTAGATATGGATAAAGAAGATGTGATACACACACACACACACACACACACTATCATATATATGAATATATGTATCTCATATATTCATATATATATATGTATCTCATATTTTCATATATATGATAGAATATTATTCAGCTATAAAAAAGAATAAGGGGCACCTGGGTGGCTCAGTGGGTTAAGGTCATGATCTCAGGGTCCTGGGATCGAGCCCCACGTCAGGCTCTCTGCTCAGTGGGGAGCCTGCTTCCCCCACTCTCTCTGCCTGCTGCTCTTCCTACTTGTGATCTCTCTCTGTCAAATAAATAAATAAAATCTTAAAAAAAAAAAAAGAATAAAATCTTGCCATCTGCAATGAGATGGGTGGAGCTAGACAGTATAATGCTAAGCAAAATAAGTCAATCAGAGAAAGACAAATACCATATGATCTCACTTATATGTGGAATTTATGAAACAAAACAAATGAACAAAGGGAAGACAAAGAAAAAGAGGGAGACAAACCAAGAAACAGACTCTTAACTATAGAGAACACACTGATGGCTACCAGAAGGGAGGTGGGGGAAGGGGAAGAAACTGTGAAACAGATGATGGGGATTAAGGAGTACATCTGTGATGAGCACCTGTTGTTGTGTGCAATGTTAGATCACTACATTGTACACCTGAAATTAACATACACTGTATGTTAACTAACAGATTAAAATAAAAACTTAAAAAATACTTATATCAGTAATAAAGCTGATTCCTCCAGATTCCTCTGGAGGTCACTTCCTTCATCCCCTGCCTCCAGGCCAGGAACCATATCAAACTCATCCCAGACTGGGATGTTTTCGTCTTCACCTGTTTTCCGTGGTAGCCTAGCTTTAATTAGTTAGAAACTTAGTTGGGGTTAAGGTGGATCTTAATTTTGCTCCTCTTTTCGTCACCAATAATTCATAGATTCAAAAGACACATAAATATACATACATGTATATATGTTTATATATGTACATACACATATATCAGGCCAATTTTGAGAACTGCGTGTTAGATCTAGAGGACGGATTACGGGTTGACTCAGCTGGAGATACAGGACACATAGAATAGAATTTACAACATGGACTCCATAACAAAAATGCTGAATGGATCTGTAGAACAGGAGTATCAGTAGAGGTTATGTGAAGACAAATAGGGAAAAAGCTGGTAGGAAAATAAAAGTTTTAAATAATATTTTAAAACAGAGAGGATTTTTGAATAGCAGAATAAATAAAGGGCCTAATTTTATGTCAGTAACTCTTAGAGATTTCAGCTGTTCATTAAAAGATCTACCAAAAGAGTGACTATCCCAAATGGCAAAGCAAATATGCCTATTCTTAGGGTTTGTCAAGGCACTAACTGTCCCAGTGTGGCTGCATTCACCCTGAACCTGCAAACACCCTGGGTTTTACCAATGTCATACACTAAATTTGCAGTTACTTTACATAAACTATTAGGTATACTCTTGTGATCCAGGAACATCATGAAGTAACAATTACAAATAGTGCTTATAGTTGACAATACACCCTGGTTTCAAACAATTTTAAAAGCAATATTCCAGAAGGCCACAAGATGGGGGTATTCCTGCATACCAGCAAATAACCTAAAGTAGTGCAATAAACTCAAAGTTGGGCTTTGACCAATAAGGTCACATGTGAGTACTTAAATTTAAATGCACTAAAATTAAATAAATGAAAAATTCAGCTCCTCTTTTGCACTAACCACACAGCATAAACTCAGCAGCCTTATGAGGTTAGTGGTTACTGGACAATGCAGAATAAAACATTTCTATAATTTCAAAATTTTCTACTGATTATTTTCAATTTTTTTTTCAATTAAAGAATGGGGAGGCTTTACAGAATGCGGAATCTTCCCATTATTTATAACACTAACAAGTGGAAGAATTTTAAATGTCCGGCAATAGAACTTTGGTCATCTGAGTTGTAATATAAGCACATGCTAGAATATTACATAGCCATTAAAAATAGTATCTTCTTAGAATATGTAGGAATGCTGATGATATTTAAGGACAAAAGAGAGGAATTAAAAACATGTATATATTTATAAATATATGTATCCATATATAGGAATATATGATATAATTCTAAATACATATATATATATTTACATAGAAAGAAAGAAAGAGGTCATAATATTGTCAGTGATTAACTGTGGGTACTGAAATTATTAAGGATCTTATTTTCTTCTTTGAACTTTATCTTATTTTTAATCTTTTTCCAAGATCAAGAAAAAATATCAATAACAGAAGAAACTATAAAAATAATGTAGAGCTTTTAGGACTTGAGCAAAAGCTTTTAGGACTTGAGCAAAAGCTAAAGTGAGTTTTGGAAGATTATGGTACTTCACTTAAAAAAAAAAACTTTAAAGTTTTTTACTCATGTAAAGTTTTGTATATGCCTATAAATACTCATACGCATAAACCATTTGCATACTTCTTGCCACCAGGGCAGTCTGTAAATCTATAATTTGTACCATGTCACTGAGGCCTACTAGGGAGTTGAGTGGGCTCCAGATTCTCCCTCTAGGGCTGCACCTGTTTAAAACTTGAGCCCAGTGTTACATCCATTTATTCATCAGGAAGCAAATCAATGTCAGAGAAGTTCCAAATGAAGGTCTTCTCCGTGTGTCTATTGCTATTCCTTAACTACACACATTCTTTTCTCACGGGCTCTTTCAGAAACTGGTTGATATTCATAAAGACTCCAGTATCTGGCTTATGAAAGGAAGCTCAGACTTTCTGCATTCATTTGCTTCTTCCCTCCACTTTCCACCTGAAGGCAGGGTAAGGAAAGCCCAGGGTACACCAAAGGCAGCTTACTCTGCGGGGGCTGGCCAGCCTGGCTGGCCTTGGAACCCTAACAACTTCCAGCCTTATGCTTTCAGCTTTCTGGCTTCACTTTTCTGATTTGTAAAATGAGGGTAACATGGAGAATTCTTGTGGAATTATAATAATTTAAGCAAAGTACCTAAATCACAGAAGGAATTTAGGTTTTTTAGTTGTTATTATGCAGGTGTGCATTCATTAACCAAAAATAATCCTCTTTTTTCCTCCTTTCATCAAATATTTTGAGCCAGTGAGGGACTTTATATTATCTGGCTAGGAGATAGGCTATGTTTAATCTCTGTGTAGCTGTAGGTGTCAGAGTTTGTCCTGCTTCAATCAGTTGTAATCCTCTCTTAGTTCGGTGTGCTTCAGTGTTTCAGACCCAGAGGCCATGGAAAGATTACTGGTGGGGAAATGAATAGTTTGCTTTGCTAAAATGAGAGGGGGAGACTGTAAGAGATGAGATAGAAACAAAACCATGGAGCTTCCTCAAGCCAATCAAATCTGAAAAGAGTACCTAAATTTGTAGCTGGGACTCTTAGATGGGGAGCAGGGAGACATAGAAACACTGGAATTAGTATTGGAAGGAAAATAATTTGGGGGTCTTCAAGAGAAAGATCAGATCATTTTAGTTAGAAATAAATGAACTACATTGTATTTTCTTGGCATATTTAAAAGTAATGAATATTTGCAGGTGTAATACATATCTTTCTTTTTATTCATACAAACCTGTAACTACATCTGATGTTTTCTTTTATTTAAAATTTATTCTCAGTTTATTGGGTTTTTAGGAAAAATTATTTCTTACCATTTGCAAATACTTTCAAATACTTTTTTGGGCATGTAATATATGTATGTATGTGTTGCAAATCCTGATCTGGATCTCTAGCATGTAGTGCAGACCTGACCTGAATTTTGCTTAAAAAACAAACAAACAAAAAACCCCCAAATAATTTGATTATGTAATCCCAAATTGAGCACCTAGTTATGTCATCTGGTAGAAGCAGCTGATAATTCTAATTCCCATTGTAAATCACTTTACAATACACACCCACACAGACTACCAAAATATCTGTTAAATAGGCAAAAAAGAGCTTTTAAACTTACCACACCAAGGCTAAGCATCTTTTGTAGCAGAACCAGTGGTTGGTCAAAAGGGAAAATGTAGGGAAGGGTACTTCTGGGACTTCCAGTGCCTGGGCTAGATTATTTGAAGCCCACCATGGCAGGGAGCTGATGTAGCTGGGTAGCTTGTGATGTTAATAGTTTTCAGTTGATGGGCTGGGGGTTAAGGGTCTTCAAGGGAGCCTTGAAAAACAAATCTGTTCACTTGATTTAATAAGGAATTTTAATTATCTTCCAGGAGCAGGTTGTTTTCTGGCATAGCTAGTTAACTATAGACACAAGAAAGTATTCCTGGTCCCAGTATTGTATAATATATATCAATGCTCTCAGTTCTCATTTTTGCTGAAAAAAGGTAAGATTCAGACTCTCAAAATTATAAAAACTGAACTTGTATTAAAAGATTATATTTTACTCATTTAATGAGAGAATCAGGCAAATGTTATAAACAACTCAAAGAAAAAGATTAAAAAAGACAAATATATATTAAAAGTAAAGGAACTGAATCGTATCAGGATGCAAAACTGATGTTTCCACCAGAGGGAAGTCACTCAAAACCTCCACTGGACAAGACAGAGTTTGCATGTCTAGTAAATTAAAGAGTCATAAAATAGGTGAAAGACAATAATTGAGACTAGATAACTAGATAACTCAGAAGGGCTGTGTCATTTGTAGAGAATACAGATGTGCTATATGTGGAGAATACATAGTTTTCCATTGAAAGTTTTTTCTACATTGGCATCCTTTCAAGATATTTATTATTAGCTCACATCTACCTGAGTTTATTATGACCCATCCTTACATCTTCCTCTCATCCATAATGAGTATCATTGCCAAATGCCTTGATGAGGGGGGATCTCTGTTTCTACCATGCATCTCTGACTTACCCATCTAGGCTCTGTCAAAGAAAAAAAAAAAATGGAGTTACTCTAAGGTCATTCCTGATAAGCCCCTGTTTCCATTTCTCTGCATTCGCCAATTAAATCTGAAATAATTTCTTGTCATAGCACAGGTTTCAATGGCAAATCAAGACAGCTTACAGTGATCATGGAGATGCGGAAATGGAGAGGGTCCTGGACTAGAACCAGATCCACTGGCTAACACAGAAAAAGCCTAAAATAAGATGTGTGGCTTGAGTGACTGCCCACATTTAGCTGGAAGCGTAGAAAGTATCCAGTGGGAAGAGTGATTACACCAAGATCACCCCAAATCACACAGCTAGTTAGCCACAGAGCCTGGCATTCAAATGCTGGCCTAATTCCAAATACACACACTTTCCAATTCTTATATTCCTTCTCTTCTCATTTGTTTTTCTTAATACTCTCCATACTAACAGGAATATAGGTTTTGATAAAAGATTTGTCCTCCTGATTACATGGGCCTAACTCTAGCAAACATATCCTTTCTCATCTAGGCAAGATGGACTTTGTTCCCAGCCCTGAGCCTATTCTGGGAAAATCTTGAAATGTTTCGAAACCCCAGATATTATTCATTCACATCCATTGCAGAGCCCATCTATCGCTTGTGAAAGAAGAAATTAACCAGATAATTAAATGATTTTATTCAGGCTACTGCAATGGAGAAAAGTGCATCATTAATGAACATTTAAATGATGAACACTTTAAACACAAGGGCCCTGAAGATATCGAGAGGCCAATAGACAGGAGTCATCCATTTCATCTGTAAGTCTGTGGAAGTCAGGAGAGAATGGAGACTGGTCTTGTCTTCAAATATGTGAGGGCAAACTAATTTCTTTTGGTCAAACATTGAAAAACAGAAGGATGGGAGAATTTCTTAACTATCACTGCTTCAAGGGGCACAAAGCTGAGGTAAAGTTCAGTACCATCCGACTCAAATCTTTTTTCTCTATCTCAAATTCCAAAAGAAATGCTCTCTAAACACTACGGTTCTTTGGTGCCCTACTGGGGACATTATGTTCCTGATACGCCTTCCCCAACCTTTTCTGATGTTCTCATTCATTCTCTTTGAGTTGTAAGAAATAGGCAATAGCCAGCAGATTTGACAAAGGAGATTTTCATCACAGACTAGATGCATCCCCTGACTGGCCACATCAGGTGAGCCCACATGAGCTATGAAAAGCCCTCCACCACCCCAACTTGTTCTTTATGCTCAGGTCAGAAACCACTTCCTTCCTAAATGTTCCTGCTGTCTGTCTTACTGTTCCATTCTATCTAGACATCTGCAAAATCTTATTGTTTTTGGGAGGGGATAATCCCAATGATGGTAATTTGGGCTTCAGGTACAAATGAGCCCACTGTGGTCCCAACTTCTCTGTGACTCTCATATTCTCATTCTGTTCAATGCCAAGGCAAATCTTACAATTTCCTCAAAGTAGAAAGTGGATGGGAGTTTACTTCTGGTTCTCCCTACTTTAAGGGATAGGTTTAGAGGGTTCCATGTTTAAAGAAGTAGAGTCTTTTACTAGACATTCACCATAAGGGAGACCTGGGCTTTGAAATTCTTATTAAGCATTCATGAATTCTGTAGTCCTGCCCAAAGAAGTGTTCATAATGGATGTTCAGTTTTGCCTTTTTTGCAATGTCCATAGGACAAAAGAAGTTTAAATGCTCAGGTTATAGATTTAACTGAGATTTGTTTTAATAATTTTTTACCACTTTGTCATCTGTTTGATGTTTTAAGATGTTTCTCATAGCTTATTTGGCATTTTTAATTGATTTCCCTCAAAATGTTTGTCTAAACAAAGCATTCTGCCACATTACCGAAAATGGAAGCTCCACTGGACCTTGTAAGGGAAGAGATGTGATACTATAATTGATTTTTAGGATACATTCAGTTGATAGGAAGAGAAAACACTAATACTAGCTAATGCAACAACTGATCATATAACTAAGATTAAGGTGGCCTTCAGGAGTTGTCTGATCAGGGCTCTATCTTGGTTTCTCCATGATTTTCTTGACTCTCTTCTTTTCAGTGTATTGGACTCATCTACTAGCTGGTTTTATGCAAATAGTGCTAAAATTAACTGTATTACATCTTGCTCACAGTTATGGGGAAAGGAGGGCCTCTTCCATCAAGCCCAGAACTTATCACTTTGTCTCAAAGATTCAGTGATGTTAGCTAATTTAAGGTCATCCTGAAGCTGATTAGGTTTAGCTAATAGGTATAGCAAATAGGGCTCTCCTGAATGAAGCTGGGGCTATATCATTGTCATTCATATAACAAAGTTGTTATATAAAGAGAGGAAGAAATGGGATATTCAGGAGATGATCAGAATGGCAGAGAAGGTAGGTGACAAGAATAGGAATGCTTTGGAGGCTTGAAGTGTAAGAGAAAAGAATTAAAGGAGCAAAAAGGTGCATAAAGAGAATACTGAGACTGACAAAGAGAGAACTCATAATTTTGTCAAAGACTAGCACTATTTATCATCTGGTTATGGAGATGTAATTGCAATAAAATATATTGGTCACGTTGCTTCAGATTAGAGTCCAGCTTTTTATTAAAGGCACTTGACAAGGTTTTTTTCCTTATTAAAACATTACTAGAAGGAACATTTTCCCTTATTTGCTGAATTCTCAGCAATGGGTACTCTTCAGGTCCTAACACAGGTCTAGGCACTTTCTGTAAGGGGGTAGGTTCAATACTGAAGTGCTTGCTTGCAAATGTCTATAAAATAAACACCTGGTCAATGAATGGAAAAAGAAGCAAAAAAACACTGATAAGAGAAACTCTCCACTGTCACTGATGTTTTTACAATCTAAAATCTGCTTTTGAAAAGAGATCTGAAGCTTTCTGCTTTTTAAAAAAAAATAATTTAATGAGTTTTTTTTAAATTAAAGATTTTTATTTATTTATTTGACACAGAGAGAGAGTGAGCACAAGCAGGGAGAGCAGCAGGCAGAGGGAGAGGGAGAAACGGGCTCCCCACTGAGTAGGAAGCCCTATGTGGGCTGGATCCCAGGACCCTGGGATCATGACCTGAGCTGAAGGCAGACCCTTAACAGACTGAACCACCCACGTGCCCCTTTTTGCTGGTTTTAGCTTCTTGGGATCCTTAAAAGGCAGCAGATAACTGAACCTTTGAATTCTAAAGGGAGAAAAAGAAGAAAGCGCCAGGTATTTAAAACCACATGCACCAAAAATACGAGGAGGCCTCAGACAAATCATTTCATCTCTCTGAACCAGTTTAACATCTGCAAAATGATCAATGCGTTTTTATGTCAAAAATTCGATCATCTTTGGCTTTTCAAGGTGTATGAAATTGTGTTGGGCAGAGGTTTCATGGGCAAGTATGCTTTATTTCATTATACTGCCTGCTCCTGTATCGTGCTCCACCAAGCAGTGAGAAAAATGTCTTCACTGTCAATGAAGGCTGCCAAGGGAAACAGGATCTAATGCTTAGGAAGTGTCTGGGTCATATCATCACTTCAATCTTTCCTGTTGAAAAGTGAATTACAGTAATGAGCTCTTACGTATGCAATCAGGCTAAAGAAATGGGAACAGCATGCTGGTTAACTAAAGACTCCTCTGTACCTTAACAATCTTCTTTATGACTAGACTGAAGTTTTCAGGACCCAAATATTCTACTGTTTCTCAAGGGGCTGTTCTGGTGATCTAGATGATGTGTAACAAACCACCACAAACTGAACTACAATGGCCATTTATTATTGCTACCTTTCACAGTTCTGGGTGTTGACCAGGCTTAGTCAGGCAGTTCTTGCTTGGAATTTTTGTCATTTTGAAGACTTTTTTTGTTCCTGTCCTTTGGAAGATTCAAATGTCTGTAGGCAGGAGGAGCTAGGGTGCCTCAGAAATATCTCTCTGTGTGGTCTCTCCATATGGTCTTTCCAGCATGGCAACCAGGGTAGCTGACCTCTTCCATGGAAGCTCTGGCTTGCACAAGCACGTGTCCCAAGAGGAAGTCAGGCAGAAGTCTTAGGACATTTGAGGACCCAGCAGAAGTCAGCAGAGTCAGCCATCTGAGTACATTCTAATCTTCAGAAAATCTAAATCATTGAAAACATATTCAAGAAAGAGAAATTAAACACCACCTCTTGGTGACTGGAATATCAAAGAATTCTCAGGCATGTTTTAAATTCTCCACAAAGACTGTCATTTCACCATAAGAAATTCATTATTATTATTTCTAATTCTGATGGGCTTTTCAAGACTCTCATAACCAAGGCAAAATGGTCCAGAATTAGAGCTTCATCCATTATCAATTCCTTATTTAACTAGGAATGAGCATACAAATCCATGAGAAGTAAGCATCAGGAGCATTAGTGGTAGGGAAAACATTCCTATGGCAGGGAAAGCAGAGGACTACAAGTGGGTATCAAAGGGAGCAAGGTGACTGGTTCAGATGCAACTGCCAGAAGGCAAAACAAACAATGTTAGCAAGGCATTCCTGGGTGCTAGCTCTGGTTGTGCCACTGGCCCTTAATGTGAGCTCAACTGGCAAGTTACTTCACCTCTTAGGCATGCTTCCTCATTTGTAAAATACAATATTGAATCAGATAATTTCTATGGTTCCTTCTGGTTATAACATCTTGCAATCCCATTATTATTGCTTTAGATGCTGAAACACCCTCTTAATAGGACAGAAATTAAGTCTTGACCTTTGGCTATTAACATCATCTGTGCCAACATTTAATAAGTTGAGATGAATCACTGATGGTGAAAGACACCATAGCCAGGATGTCAACAGACAACTCACTCACGTGATAACAAGAGATAACTGCCATATTTTACACGATTCAAATGAATCATAAAAGAAGAAGTAACCCATGTAAGGCTTCACTGGAGGTAAGTATCAAAAACATATTGCTTTATTTGATACTCAGATACTACCTCCCAGTTTGATTATAGTAAAGAAAAAGTATAATTTAAGAGCACACATTAGTGTAATTTTAAGAGCATTGGTAAGGGCTTCAATTCTCAAAGGGAGGATTCCAAGCCTTGGTGGCTTTTTGTTCAGCAGTGCATGCCACTTAATGTGTTTCTGGGTATGCTCAATATAGGTAAAAATTGTATTTCATTGAAGTACACTGTCCATAGCACACCCTTATGGGAAAGTCTGGTTCCAAGCCTTTTCATTATCTTCAAGCTATTTTGTACCACTTTTTAAGTTGCAGGTAACTGATGAATATGCAAACTCTGTCTTGTCCAGTAGAGTCTCTACTGACTTCTCCATTTTGGAAAAACCATGTTGCCTCCATTTGCAATTCAATTCCTTTATCTGTTTGTGCTTTTTGGTGTTTCTCCTGGACCAGTTCCCTTATATTACATGAATTAATGAAAATCTTTAAAATGTGTTCATTTTTATATCTGTCGGAGAGTTATGATTTTTGCCATTTTCTGAAATTATCTTTTTTTAAAAGATTTTATTTATTTATTTGTCAGAAAGAGAGAGAGAGAGGGAGAGAGAACACAATCAGGCAGAGTGGTAGGCAGAGGCAGAGAGAGAAGCAGGCTCCCCGCTGAGCAAGGAGTCCGATGTGGGACTTGATCCCAGGACCCTAGGATCATGACCTGAGCCAAAGGCAGCAGCTTAACTAGCTGAGCCACCCAGGTGTCTCTGAAATTATCCCGCCCCTTTTTTTTCTTTTCTTATTTATTTATTTATTTATTTATTTATTTTATAAATGTATAATGTATTTTTATCCCCGGGGGTACAGGTCTGTGAATCACCAGACTGTGAAGTGTGAAATTATTTTTTAACATGAGGTTGGACCTGGGCTTAATTTAAAATTGTGATTAGGGTAAGACTGAAACTGCTCTCTATTAGCAATGGATTTTGGAGATTGAGGACTGGCAGGTTTAGAAAAGGAGAAGACAAGCAACCACAGAGCTATGGGAAGAGGGGCAAGAGCCAACTAATGTGGTAGCCTACGAGGCTGGAGAGAGGAAGGAGGTGAAGAGTAGAGTGGGGCAGGAGAAGATGGCCGAGGAGAGACGAAGGAGTTCTACCTGGAAGAGGGAATTAAAAAAACGTTAAAGATGGTACTAGTAAACCATGTTGGTCTAGGTTTGTCATGATTTGGTGGATCTTTTTCTATTATCTCAAAGCATTGGTAGTAAATGACCACACCCAAAGCTTTTTAATCATAGAATGCTGTGGGATGAAGTAAGGGCATATTGTATTCCATGTCAGGAGCAATGTGAGAACTGATGCTAGGCTATGTGACAGCTGGGATGCAGGTTGTCGTAAAGAAGAAAAGAAAAGAACACAAAACAAAGCAGAAAATCAGAAGCCCTCCCACCCTCAAAACTTATAGGAATATTGAGGGGTTTTTGCCTAGTACAAGGAATATAACTTTCAACTTTGTTACTATAATATGAAAGAAAGTGGCGCTTTCAGAAGGAAGATGTGTTGACATGAAGATAACTAAAATTTAGGTTAAAAGAGAACTTATGTTTCCAATAATGGTACTTCAGTCAACCTTTCTTCTCAGGTCAGTTAGGAGGTGTGAAAACTTTTAAATAAAATCTACTTGAGGAAACTGAAGAGCTAAGAACTGTAGAGAATAACTAAGCCAACACCCAGGAGATGTTGACTTGCAGACATGAGAGTGTGGTACTGAGACCTCTTAGACCAAGGGCACCGCATAATTCCAGAAAAGAGATGAAGGCAACACATGTGGTAACCTCCCAGGGCTGGAGTGCCAAAACTTGGAGTAAAACCAAACTCATGCTTTAGTTTGGACCCTAAAGGTTATATCTCAGAACTCAGAGTAAACCAGAAGTTAGCCAGCCCTATCTTCTTGGAGGTCAAGAAAAGATCAATATTTGAGGTTGGATTAGGGTGGTCATATTGTTGCTTGTGGGAGAGCAGGACCTTAGTGGGTAAAAGAGACAATAAGAACAGGGACATGCCTAACTGGGAACAGCTCTAGGCGAGCAGCAAAGACACTTATTCCCGCCATGGAACGTGCTCAAAACAGTACATGCTGAAAACAGCAATAATGGTAGATAAGATAGCTAGGCCTGCTGAGGTCAGTGCTCCCATCCTTGGCAGCCCCCTAGTTAATGCCTCACTGGATCCTTGCTAACAGGACACAGTTAGTTCCCTGCTGACCCTCACATGACTGCTTTCTTGAGTTGTTTTTACCACCCTGCTTCTGCATACTTTACATTCTACGATAGGGTAACAAAACTGAGAGTCCACCAAGACTCCCCGCCTCGCCTCTTCTTGCCTGTGCCTGGCTGTGCAGCCCCTTTGGGCCTCGCTTTGTTCCAAGTTATTGGACTCTGAGTAATCATTTCTGCTCTCCACAAGGGCACTTCGTGGCAGGTGGTGGCCCAAGAAATCTTGCAGAAGCAAGCAAAATGCTCTCTGAAGGAAGATAATCATCCTAAATTCAATTTTTTTTTCTATAACCAATTTTTATGATCTGGTTTTTTAGCAGGTTAGGAAAAGGGGGAGACTCCCTTAATCTGATAAATGGTATCTAAAAAGCCTAAACAAAACAAAACAAAACAAAACAAAAACCTTCAGCAAAATGATACTAAATGATGGAAGGTTGTACTAGTCATGGATTTAATTATTTGCAGCTTAAATTGATAGAACGTTCTTTGTCTTACAAAATCACAGGTCTGGAAGTAGATGGCTGCTGGCATTGGTTCAGTGACTCCAAGAAGTTAGGGCCGGTATTTCTGTGATTCTTGGAAGAAAGCAGGATCAAATAATGGTTAGGACCACAGCTTCTGCCACCAGACAGCCTTGGTTCAAATCCTGACTGCACCATTTCCTAGCCACGTGACCTTGGACAAGCCATGTCATCAGTCTTTTTGGTTATAAAACAATGAAAATGACACCTGTTTTGAGGGAAATAGTAATTAAAAGGGCCAATAAGAGAAAAGCACTTAAAACACCTGGCACATAGTTAAGTGCTATGTAAACATTAGGTATTATTTTGGACTCAGTTGCTTTTCCCCAAAATTAACATATTGAAGCTCTAACTTACAGTGGGATAGTGTTTGGAGATGGGGATTTTTGAAGATAATTAGGTTTAGGTGAGATTAAAAGGGAAGGGCTTTTGATGGCTGCATAGTATTCCATTGTGTATATATACCACATCTTCTTGATCCATTCATCTGTTGAAATGAAATCTTGCCATTTGCAACATGGATGGAACTAGAGCATATCATGCTTAGCGAAATAAGTCAAGCAGAGAAAGACAACTATCATATGATCTCCCTGATATGAGGAAGTGGCGATGCAACATGGGGGCTTAAGTGGGTACGAAAAGAATAAATGAAACAAGATGGGATTGGAGACAAACCATAAGTGACTCTTAATCTCACAAAACAAACTGAGGGTTGCTGGGGGGGAGGGGGTTTGGGAGAAGGGGGTGGGATTATGGGCATTGGGGAGGGTATGTGCTTTGGTGAGTGCTGTGAAGTGTGTAAACCTGGTGATTCATAGACCTGTACCCCTGGGGATAAAAATATATGTTTATAAAAAATAAAAAATTAAAAAAAAAAAGTGAAGGGCTTTATGATGAGATTAGTGTCCTTCTAAGAGGAGAGCTTGCTCTTTCTCTACCAAGTGAGAACATGGTGAGAACTGGCTGTCTGCAAGCCAGTAAGAAAATTTTCACCAGCAACCATACCAGCTGGCACCTTGATCTTGGACTTCCAAACAACTACGAGAAATAAATGTCTTTGTTTAAACCACTCAGTGTATGGTACTTTGTTATAGCATTCGGAGGACTCTAGTACACCTATTATTATTGTTTTTTAAATCCTGGTCCCTTTATGGTCCCAAGATGGCTGCTGAATTTTAGTAATTATATTTATATTCCAGCTACAAAAAAGGAAAGGGAAAGAGGAAGGGCTATGCTAGCTGCCACTAAATATTTTCATCAGGAAAGCAAATGCAGCCCTAGAAATCTCACATAGAAAACATCCCCCTAACATGTTCAAAATTGATGACAGCCCCGAAGTTATTAATGGCCAAGATAAATGATGAAATATCATTAGTTCATGGGGACAGGAGTAGGGAACTCTTCATTTACCTAAACAAGTCCAGGTTCTGTTAGCCGGGAGGTTGATAGAGAGAAGGGCCAGATAGCAATGCGTGCTCTAAGTGCGATATATTTGTCTTTGCTCTGCAGGGAAAAATTAGGCTTTAGTAGAAAATTGTGCACTATTTATTTATTTATTTTGAAAACTACGCACTATTTAAAGCATTCTCTCCTTGGTTATCTGACTCTGAATCTATGGGAGCTATTTCACAACTCTGTAAATTATAAATAACTGATAATAAATCGAAATAATTCTTGTCTATAGACTGCAAATGAATTCTGTATACTGGCAGATTTTCTGTCAGGGAAAACCAGTTCTGTTTCCCATTTGCATACTCAATTTAGCATTTCTGAAACATAAATCTGTCTGTTCTCTAGATTCATCTTCGAACTGATTGTAACATCTTACCAGTTTCCTCATTAATAAGTTAAGTAAAATCTTTAACACTGTAATCTTTTCCTATTGGTATGACTCATGATTTTTCTTAAAAATTCCATTTTACTTTTAAAATTTATTTTATTTTTAAAAAATATTTTATTTATTTATTTATTTGACAGACAGAGATCACAAGTAGGTGGAGAGGCAGGCAGAGAGAGAGAGGAGGAAGCAGGCTCCCTGCTGAGCAGGGAGCCCAATGTGGGGCTGGATCCTAGGACTCTGGAATCTTGACCTGAGCCAAAGGCAAAGGCTTAACCCACTGAGCCACCCAGGTGCCCTCAAAATTCCGTTTTAACGTCCAGAAAAATCTAAATATCTTCAATACCATACTTTGCTTACTTGCTTTTAATCTCAGTTACTGACACCATATCTAAAGCATATTAGAAGCTAAATATTTGATGGATGGATGAATGAATAGATTAAGGAGTAGTATCAACTATTTAAAGGCAACAAAGTTCTAGTACAGAACAGTTATAAGATAACTATTCATTAAACTACTATACTTGATAGGAATATCTCTTTATATGCAATTCATTTGCTCCTGTTGATTTATTAATCTGCTAATAATATCCCATCATATAAACCTCCTGGGGGGGGGATACACGCTACAAATAAATAATATGAGTTTATTATCTGAGATAAATTAATTTTGTGTGTGTGTGACTTAAGCCTACAAAAATAGCTTATGAGTTAGATTCCTAAAGGGAAGTTAAAAGTATTGTGTACATTCTTCCATTCCTTTTTCTAGATAATGGCTGTAGGATTTGGATTAAGGTTTTTGTAACCCCCCAATCTTCTAGTTGTATAGCTTTCATCAGGCTTGTTAACATATTTGAACTTCATTTGCCATGTCTGTAAAACGAATGTAAAGCCCTACACAGCAAAGTTTATGCAAGGATCACCTGAACTACTGTAAGTAAAATGCACAACATAGTATCCAGTTTACAAAGAAATCCCAGCAAAAATTAATCTTCAGCATGAAGAAAACAGGATGAGACCCAAAATTCTTGGTGACAAAAAGCCTTTGTCATTTGAATTTATTATTTATTTATTTATTTGGAGCATTGCGGGAGGGGCAGAGGGAGAGAGAGAAAGAAAATCTCAATAAGGCTCCATGCTCAGTGAAGAGCATGACACCGGGCTTAACCTCAGGAGACTGAGATCATGACTGGAGCTGAAATCAAGAATCAGACTCAAGAGAAGATCGAAGAGAAGAAGAGCAGCAATTCTAGAAACAGAAAAGCAACCACTTTCTGGAAGGTAGGACATGGGGAAAAGTGAATTCGAGGTGACATATGAGACGACAGACCCCGGGGGAAGGGCCAGCTCCCCACAAGCAGTAGAACAGCAGAGCACAAAATCAGAACTTTTAGAAATCTGCTCCACTGAGGGACATCACTCCAGAGGCTAAGCGGGGGGTTGGAGCCCTTGCAGGGATAGTGTGGTCTCAGGACCTGCCGGGTCATAAAAAGACCAGGGGTGTTTGACTGTGGCAGAGCTCCCAGGTATCAGAATGAGGAAGCCAGTAGCAGAGATGGGGCTGAGAAGTAGACTCTCAGCTCAGGGTTACCTTAAACCATGATCCGAGGCATAGTTGGGCAGCGGCTCTTCAAGCAAGGGCCCGACAACTGGCATCTCTGGGGAGACTCACCTTCCTCCTCTGGGAGGAATGGTGTGGGAGCATGTGGCAGGAATCAGCTGGCTTTGGATATTCCAAACGGGGCAATGTGCCAGAGAGAGAAAAACACTTGGTCACAGGCCAGAGCGTGGAGTATAGCTGGAGACCAAGGAGAAGGTTCTGATTACTGCTTTTCTCCGAAAGTGTATTGAGGAAAGGGGCCCTGAGCTCTTGGCTCCTACAGGCCAGAGAATGAGAAGCTGCCATTTTCATTCCCATCCTCCAAAGCTGTATGCAAAGCTTTCAGGGAACAAAAGCTACAGAGAGTGAACCCAAGCAGATTGCTTAGCCTGGCCCCTGGCAAGGGCCGTGCAATTCCACCTCAGGCAAAGACATTTGAGAATCATGGCAACAGGTCCTATCCCCAGAAGATTAGCCAGAACATCCAGCCAAGACCAAGTTCACCAATCAATGAGAACTGTGGAACTCCAGAGATAAGGAATGCAGCTTTTCATGGCTTTTCCCCCACGATTCTTTAGTCTTTCAAAGTTAATTTTTTTTCCTTTTATTTTTTTCTTATCCTATTTTTAAAAAATTTTCCTCTTTCCTATTTTAGCATTTTAAAAAACTATTTTATATTATCAATACCTTTTCAAACATCTCTTTATATTTTAATTGTTATAGTCACATTCTATCCCTTCATTGTATTTAACTTTATTTTTTGTATAGGTTTTTCTTTCTTCAAAATTTTGAGATACAGTTTCTTCTAATAGATCAAAATATACCCTAAACCTAGCACATGGCTTTGTTGTATTCTCCAACCTGATCACATTCTTTCTTTTCTTTTTTCTTTTCTCAATGAACCTCTTATCTTAGCAATTCCTTTTATAGAAGCTCTTTAAATTTTCATCTTTACAATCACATTACATGCCTTCATTGTGTTTACCCTTATTTTTGTATATACATAAGTTTTTCCTTCTTTAAAATTTTAGGAGGCAGTTTCTTCTAAGAGACCAAAATACACCCAAAATCAAGGTGTGGCTCTGTTCTATTGACCAGTCCTACACACACACACACACACATTATTTTCTTTTTTCTATTTTTTTCTTTCTCCTCCTTTCTTTACCCCTGGTTTCAGGTCTCTTCTGATTTGAGTAGTGTATATTTTTCTGGGGATGTTGCTACCCTTTTAGTATTTTGTTCTCATTCACCTACTTTTTAAAAAAGATTTTATTTATTTGACACAGAGAGAGACAGCACAAGCAGGCAGAGAGGCAGGCAGAGAGGGAAGCAGGCTCCCTCCTGAGCAGAGAGTCTGATTCAGGGCTCCATCCCAGGACCCTGAGACCATGACCTGAGCTGAAGGCAGAGGCTTAACCCACTGAGCCACCCAGATTCCATCACTTACCTATTCTTATCTGGATAAAATGACAAGGCAGAAAATCTCACCTAAACAACAACAAAAAAAGAACAAGAGGCAGTACTGATGGCTAGGGACCTAATTAAAATGGACATTAGTAATATGTCAGACTAGAGTTCAGAATGATGATTATCAAGGTGCTAGCTAGGCTTGAAAAAAGAATGGAAGACACTAGAGAATTGCTTTCTGGAAAAATAAAATCCCTTTCTGGAGAAATAAAAGATCTAAAATCTAACCAAGTTGAAATTAAAAAAAGCTATTAATGAGGTGCTATAAAAAAATGGAAGCTCTTTGTGCTAAGATAAATGAAGCAGAACAGAAAATAGGGTGATATAGCACACCAAATGATGAAGAATAAAAAAGCTAAGAAAAAGAGAGAACAACAATTACTGGAACATGAGGGCAGAATTCGAGAGATAAGTGATACCATCAGATGAAACAATATTATAATAATTGGGATCCTGGGAGACGAAGAAAGAAAGGGGGGGCAGAAGGTATACTGGAGCAAATCATACCACAGAATTTCCCCAATTTGGTGAAGGGAACAAGCATCAAGATCCAGGAGGCACAGAGAAACCCCCTTAAAATCAATAAAAATAGGTTCCCACCCCAACATCTAATAGTAAAACTTACAAGTCTCAGTGACAAAGAGAAAGTCCTGAAAGCAGCCCAGGACAAGAAGTCTGTAACATACAATGGTAGAAATATTACATTGGCAGCAGACCTATCCACAGAACCTGGCAGGCTAGAAAGGACTGGCATGATATATTCAGAGCACAAAACAAGAAAAATATGCAAATACTATTTCCAAGTAGGCTGTCATCAAAAATACAAGGAGAGATAAAAAGCTTTCAGGACAAACAAAAACTAAAAGAATTTGCGAATACCAAACCAACCAAACCAGCCCTACAGGAAATATTGAAAGGGGTCCTCTAACCAAAGAGAGATCCTAAAAGTAACAGACCAGAAAGGAACAGAGAAAATATACAGTAACAGTCACCTCACAGATAAAACAATGGCACTAAATTCATATCTTTTAGGCTGAATGTAAGTAGGTTAA
This sequence comes from Mustela nivalis, assembly GCF_964662115.1. NCBI lineage: Eukaryota > Metazoa > Chordata > Mammalia > Carnivora > Mustelidae > Mustela > Mustela nivalis. Next base: position 37,030 of record NW_028135455.1, on the reverse strand, counting down.
ATATTCCAATGAAAAGACACAGGGTATCAGAATGGAAACAAACAAACAAAAACAAGAAACAAAAACAAAACAAAACAAAACAAACAAACAAACAAACAAAAAAACCAAGACTCATTGATATGCTGTGTGCAAGAAACTCATTTTAGACCCAAAGATACCTCCAGATTTAAAGTGAGGGGGTGGAAAACAATTTACCATGCTTCTGGACATCAAAAGAAAGCTGGGGTAGCAATCTTTACACCAGATAAATTGGATTTTAAGCCAAATACTATAATAAGAGATGAGGAGCTTAAAGCATCTGTACAAGAAGATCTAAAAATTTTAAATATCTATGCTCCCAACATGAGAACACCCAATTATATAAATCAATTAATAACAAAATCAAAGAAACACATTGACAATAATACAATAATAGTAGGGGACTTTAAAACTCTCCTCACTGAAATGGACAGATCATCCAAGCAAAAGATCAAAAAAGAAATAAAGGCCTTAAATGACATACTGGATCAATGCACATCCACAGATATATTCAGAACATTCCATCCCAAAGCAACAGAATACACATTCTTGTCTAGGGCACATGGAACATTCTCCAGAATAGATCACATCCTGGGTCACAAAGCAGGTCACAACCAGTACCAAAAGATTAGGATCATTCTCTGCATATTTTCAGACCACAATGCTCTGAAGCTAGAACTCAAACTCAAACTCAAAGAGGAAATTTGGAAAGAACTCAAATAGATGGAGGCTAAAGAGCATCCTACTAAAGAATGAATGGGTCAACCAGGAAATTAAAGAAGAATTTTAAAAAATCATGGAAACAAATGAAAATGAAAACACAGTGTTCAAAATCTTTGGGACACAGCAAAGGCAGTCCTGAGAGGAAAATATCTAGCAATAAAAGCCTTTCTCAAGAAACAAGAAAGTCTCAAGCATACAACCTAACCCCACACCTAAAGGAGCTGGAAAAAGAACAGCAAAGAAAGCCTAAACCCAGCAGGAGAAGAGAAATAATAAAGATCAAATAATAAAAAATCAATGAAATAGAATCTAAAAGAACAGTAGAACAAATCAGTGAAACTAAGAGCTAGTTCTTTGAGAGAATTAATAAGATTGATAAACATGGCCAGACTTATCAAAAAGAAAAGAGAAGGGACCCAAATTAATAAAATCATGAATGAAAGAGGAGAGATCACAACCAGCACCAAAGAAATACAAGCAATTATGAGAAGATATTACAAGCAATTATACACCAGTAAATCTGACAATCTGAAAGAAATGGATGCATTCCTAGAGATATATAAACTACCAAAACTGAACCAGGAAGAAATTGAAAACCAGAACAGACCCATAATCAGTAAGGGGATTGAAGCTGTCATCAAAAATCTCCCAACAAACAAGAGCCCAGGGCCAGATGACTTCCCAGGAGAATTCTACCAAACATTTAAAGAATTAATACCTACTTATTTTCTTGAAACTGTTCCAAAAAATAGAAATGGAAGGAAAACTTCCAAACTCATTTTGTGAGGCTAGCATTACCTTGATCTCCAAACCAGACAAGGACCCCATCAAAAAGGAGAATTACAGACCAATATCCTTGATGAACACAGATGGAAAAATTCTCACCAAAAAAACTAACCAATAGGATCCAACATTAAAAGTACATTAAAAGGATTATTCACCATGACTAAGAGGGATTTATTCCTGGGCTGCAAGATTGGTTCAACATCCACAAATCAATCACTGTGATACAATACATTAATAAAAGAAAGAACAAGTAGGATATTCTCAATAGGGGCTGAAGAAGCATTTGACAAAGTACAGCATCCTTTCATGACCAAAACTTTTCACAGTGTAGGGATGGAGGGTAAATACCTCAATATCATCAAAGCCATCTATGAAAAACCCACAGCAAATATTAGTCTCAATGGCAAAAAACTGGGAGCTTTTCCCCTAAGATCAGGAACATGGTAGGGCTGTCCACTATCAACAATGCTATTCAACATAGTACTAGAAGTCCTAGTCTCAGTAATCAGACAACAAAAAGAAATAAAAGGCATCTGAATTGGCAAAGAAGTCAAACTCTCACTCTTTGCAGATGATATAATACTTTATGTGGAAAACCCAAAAGACTCCACTCCAAAACTGCTAGAACTCATACAAGAATTCAGTAGTGTTAGGATATAAAATCAATGCATAGAAATCAGTAGCATTTCTCTACACCAACAGCAAGATAGAAGAAAGAGAAATTAAGGAGTCAATCCCATTTACAATTGCACCCAAATCCATAAGATACCTAGGAATAAACCTAAGCAAAGAGGCAAAGAATCTGTACTCAGAAAATGATAAAGTACGCATGAAAGAAATTGAGGAGGATACAAAGAAATGGAAAAATGTTCCATGCTCATGGATTGGAAGAACAATACTTTGAAAATATCTTTGCTACCTAAAGCAATCCACACATTTAACAATCTCTATCAAAAACCATCCATTTTTAAAAAGAAATGGAAAAAATAATCCTAAAATTTATATGGAACCAGAGCAGAGCCAGAATAGCCAGAGGAATGTTGAAAAAGAAAACTAAAGTTGGTGGCACCACAATTCCAGACTTCAAGCTCTATTACAAAGCTGTAATCATGAAGACAATATGGTAATAGCACAAAAAGAGGCACAGAGATCAATGGGACAGCATACAGAGCTCAGAAATGGGCCCTCAACTCTATCGTCAACTCATCTTCGACAAAGCAGGAAAGACTGTCCAATGGAAAAAAGACAGTCTCTTCAACAAATGATGTTGGGAAAATTGGACAGCCACATGCAGAAGAATGAAACAGGACTATTTCCTTATACCACACAGAAAAATAGACTCAAAATGGATGAAGGTCCTCAATATGAGACAGGACTCTGTCAAAATCCTTGAGGAGAACACAGGCAGCAACCGCTTCAACCTCTTCCTACAAACATTGCCAAAGGCAAGGGAAACAAGGGCAAAAATTAAATATTGAGACTTCATCAAGATCAAAAGCTTTTGCACAGCAAAAGAAATAGTCAACAAAACCAAAAAACAACTGACAGAATGGGAGAAGATATTTTCAAATGACATTTCAGATAACGGTCTAGTATCCAAAATCTGTAAAGAACTTATCAAACTCAACATCCAAAGAACAAATAATCCAATCAAGAAATGAGAAGAAGACATGAATAGACATTTCTGCAAAGAAGACATCCAAATGGCCAGGAGACACATGAAAAAGTGGCCAACATCACTCGGCATCAGGGAAATACAAATCAAAACCACAGCAAGATATCACCTCACACCAGTCAGAATGGCTAAATTCATGAGTCAGAAAATGACAGATGTTGGTGAGGATCTGGAGAAAGGGGACTCCTCCTACACTGTTGGTGGTAATGCCAGCTGGTGTAGCCATTCTGGAAAACAGTATGAAGGTTCCTCAAAAAGTTGAAAATAGAACTGCCCTATGACCCAGCAATCGCACTTGGGCATTTACCCTAAAGATACAACTGTAAAGATCAGAAGAGGCAGGTGCACCTGAATGTTTATAGCAGCAATGTCTACAATAGCCAAACTATGGAAAGAACCTAGATGTCCATCAATAGATGAATGGATAAAAATGAAGTGACACACACACTCACACACACACACACACACACACACACATGAATACTATGCATCCATCAAAAAAAACCCCAAATCCTTCCATTTGCAATGATGTGCATGGAACTAGGGGGTATTATCATAAACAAAATAAGTGAATCAGAGAGACATTTATTATATGTCCTCTCTGATATGAGGAATTTGAGAGATAGGGCAGAGAGTCACAGGGTAGGGAGGGAAAAAATGAAACAATATGGGACTGGGGAGGGAGACAAACAGTAAGAGACTCTTAATCTCAGGAAACAAACTGAGGGTTGCTGGGGGGCTGGTAGGTATGGATAGGGTGGCTGGGTTATGGACTTTGGGGAGGGTATGTGCTATGGTGAGTGCTATGAATTTTATAACAGTGATGGCTCACAGAACTGTACCCCTGAAGCAAATAATACATTATATGTTAATAAAAAACAGACAAATAAATAAAAATTAAAAAAAAAAAAGTCTTTTCCTGGCGACTGGTATTCACAAATGGATGAGGAAACAGATCCAGGGAAAGAAAGTAAATCTTGCAATGATGTGGGAAAAAATTTAGAGAAGAGAGATGCTCACGGCACTACGGTAAATTGAACCATCTCCCTCTATTGTTCTAAAAATATAAATTAGAACCTGGGTCACCTGAGTGGCTCAGTTGATTGAGCACCTGACTTTGGATTTGGTTGTGATCTCATGGTCCTGGAATGGAGCCCTGCATCTGGCAAGTGGCTTCTAGTTCAACGGCTAGTCTGCTTCTCCCTTTCTAACTGCCCCTCCCCCACACCTCATGCTCTCGTGCTCTCTCTCGACATAAATGAATAAAATCTTTAGAAAAAATACATATTTATTTATCTATACATAAATTAGAACATAAGATATGCTGAAAAGAGATAAACAGGCACCCCTAAAGAAGAATCCTGCAGTAACAAAACAAAAAGAGCTGAACATATAAACCCCTGACCCCAAGCCATCCCTACAAGTAAACTTCATTGCAGTTTTTGCTGAGATGGCATAATTTCCACTCTCTTAAAGTGTAATGAATTTCCTTTGTGAAGTAAGTTGGTGCCGAAAGTGAACATTTTGAGAAATTTCAGAGAAACTGCAAAAATCCCTAATGTTATTTAATTCTTTACTCATGGACCAAAGCAAAATGGTGATTAAGTATGAGGCATTCACAGGCAATCCTGTGAAGTAGATACTGTTCAAAGATAATTTTCAGGGAAAGGTAAAATCAGACTTTCATACTGATTGAACACATGTTAAAAATTTTATTTTACTCATACAAGGGAACCAGGCAGAAATTATAAGCAGTTCAAAAGAAAAGTCAAAACAGCACAGACTTATTTATATGGGTAAAGGAAATGTCAAAATGAATTGCAAATGGGACTGTTTTTCCAAGAGGAGGGTGGGAGTAGGATGGGGAAGAAATCACATCACTACTAGATGGGAACATATATATTACCTACAATTTATTTAAAGAATTGCAAAATGGCTCAAACACAATGACAACAAGCAGGGCTAGAATCTGATAATCCAAAGAATATGTTGTAGATGGTGAATAATTTTCTACTGAAATACAGAAACATGTTCTACCATACATAACTCCACCAGTGCAAAATTCACAGGGTTAATCGAGGCAGAAATTCAATCACTCCTGAAAAGTCACCGATAACAAAAAGTTGGCTTGAGTCTATTTCAGAGCTGCTCAATTGGAGTGAACCTGTAAAAATAGTTGGAACTATCTAAGTACTACAGATTCGTATGTGTCACTTGAAAGGCCTAAAAGAGCTACATTTCAAACTCTAGGTACATAAAACAGAGTCCATTCCCACACTTCTACCCCACCGTGGCAATACCTACCTCCCTCAGTTTATAATTTATCCTATAAGTTTAAGGCCCTAGGATTTCCTTCAGCAATATTTAATGAAGCACCTCCATATGTGGGGCCTTGCTCTCTCTGCTATGGATTCAGAGATGACAAAACTTGCTTCCTCAGATGATATTACCCACACCTCTATGTTTCAGACTCATGTGGCAAAAAAGTTGATGGCAGGTATACGCATACTGAAATCCCTGGGATTTCAGCCTGGGAAAGTGCTGCAGAGGCTGCCTGGCATTACAATGTCAGGTTTTCATTTTTCTGACTCTGTGGGTAGAACTGTTTGTTTCCTGGTTCTGAATCAAGCAGCACATAAAGGATGGGTCAAAGAAAGCCCTTCAGATTAGCAGGACAAAATTGAGAGGAGCTGGTACTACCTGTGGTGGGAGAGTGAGGGACAGACGTCATAAAAGCTTTGTTTCTGCAAAAGCCCAATCCACCAAAGACCACCAGAGACAAAGACTTATGTGGGCAAAATCATATGTAATAACCCAAGTCCATGAGGAAGAGTACCCCAAAGGAAATATTTGCTGCTGTCCAAGAGGGAAGAGAAATGCATCTTTTGTAAAAATTGGATTCCTAATGAAGGAAGGATTCTGAGAAGGGTCCCATTTCTGTACTGGGTGCTATTTCTGAGGTAGGATTAGGAGAAGCAGCCATTAACTAGGGATTCAGTGCTATCATGATGTGAGGGAGGATTACCAGTTGGGTGTCTCTGGTAATAGATAGGAATAGCAAATGGATCTAGAGATATCATTGATAAGAAAGCAGTAGTCACTCAAAGATGGGGTCACTGGGCATTGAAGACTTCTCAGAAACACATTGTGAGTGCTTTGAAGAGAACAGCTTGAATTCTCATGGCTACCAACTCACAGTTCCTTCCCCATGGTGGCAATTCCAAAGGGCCATGTTAGCTTTATCCCCTAAGCAGGGCTGTTGAAAGAATCCTAAAGAACAGGGAGTTCATAAAATGTTGTTGGCCATTCATTTGCAGAATGGCAACAATATCCTCTGAGAAATTACAAAACAACAACAAAAATAACATTTCAGATTCTACTGCAAAACGTCATCCTCAAGTATCTCTACAATTGTTGTGATTTTGTAAGTAAATTGGACATTTTTTTTTTTCCAGAGACTTTGAATTTCTCTGAAGGTGGTAAGTAGAGGCAGCATGGGGACTTAGTGATGACTGAAGGAGATAAATCTCACATACACAAGGCAGGCAGCTCTACCTGTGCTGAGTCTTCACTGTCACTGGCCTGAAAGTTTGGACACCTGTCTGGAGGTTAGTTTGAACTACAGAGAAAACACTAACATCGTAATACCATGGCTACAGATTTGCTCTAGGAACCAAAATGTACAATAAAGTATCTTGAGACCTACCCACTGGCCCGAAGTAGAGGACTGGATGTGTTAGAGAAAAGACTGAAAGTTTGGGATAAGCCTATTGGATCTGGGTCCTCTGGGACTACCAATAGCTGTATTCTAAGGTAGCCTGAAGTGAGATGACATGAAATGGCATTCCCAAGATTCTTCCAGTCCCCTGCCTCCTTAAGATATGAAGAGGCTTGAACTAGAGGCACCTTCTTGTTGTCCCTTGACTCTGTTGCGGCCCCACATTCCAGCTCTCCTCCCAACCTCGTTTGCTCTTCACCAGTAGTTTATTTCACAGTAGCTCAAAGGTTCTTTCCATCTTTTTTGCATCTGGGCTTAGAAATACAAACTGAACAAACACCAAAGATATCAAGTCATGTTTTGGAGCATAAGGCTTATGAGGGACAGAAATTTTCATAGACAATTTCGGTTCCTGTCTCTGAATATGTATCATCCAAACCCAGCCTGAGGAATAGTATATTTGATGTAGAAAAACAGTACCTATAAAGTTACTATAATACATAGGAAAATAGCCAAGTGTCACCTGTGGTATTACTTTAATAAAGATGGTGACTAACACTCAGATAGCATGTACTATGTGCTAGACATTGTTATAAGCATTTATGTGTATTAACTCATTTTAAACCTCACAACCACCTTGTAAAGTGGATACCATTATTGTTCCTTTTGGCAGATGAGAAAGCTGAGGAATATAATACAATTTCCACCAATATATGACATACCTTTTAATGAAAGAGTAGAAAATTCCTACCAACAGGCCATATCTCATGCTTGGGGTATGGTCACATTGATTTTAGAGTCTATTTGTTTCCTGAGGCTATATTTAACCAATTACTTTCCTCAAGAGAGACTAGAGATGTGCTATTAGAAATGAAAGCCCCAAGATGGAAGGTGAAGGACAACTGTGAAAGGCACTGTCTAATAACAGACCAGAAAAAAGACTGAAATTTCCATCCAAAGAAGAATGAATGAACTGAAGTGTAACTAAGGAATGGAATATCATACACATGGACAAATCTCACAAAAATAATGTTGAATGGAAAAATCAAGTTGCAGAATATATAATAATGTTTATATATAATGTAAAATGGTACCAACTAGTGCCAAATGGTGCTTAGGGATACATGTACTGCTAACCCTTGAATCACATGAGAATTAGTCGTACTGACTCCTTGCACAGTAGGAAATTTGTGTATTAACTTCTGACTCCCTGAAAACTACTAATAGCTTAATCTTGACTGGAAGCCTTACTAATAACATAAATAGTCTATTAGCACATTTTTTATGTTATACATATTATACACTGTATTTTTATAATAAAGTAAGCTAGAGAAAATGTTAATAAAATTGTAAGAGAAAATACATTTAGAGTACTATACTGCAAAAAATGTGTGTATAAGTGGACCCATGCAGTTCAAATTCATATTGTTTAAGGGTCAACTGTTTTAAAGGTATAAAGAGATGTTTGGTAACAAACATTTAATTAAATGCTCTTCTGTGTCAGACATTATGCCATTATAGGTATTATCTCGTATTTGGAGTACTCAAGAATTATAAAAGTGCTTATCAAAGTTTCTAATGTCATGAATTGATATGGGAAGGTATAGTAGGGTTGCTAAGTCTGTATTTTATTAAAAACAAAGTAAAATAGGGGTGCCTGGGTGCCTCAGTTGGTTAAGTGTCTGACTCTTGGTTTTGGCTCAACTCATGATCTCATGGGTCATGGGATCAAGTCCTGCACTGGTTCTGTGCTCAGTGGGGAGTTTGCCCGAGATTCTCTCCCTCTGGTCCTCCCTCTACTTCTCTCTGTCTCTAAAGTAAATAAATAAATAGATACTTTAAAAAAAAAGTGAAAATAAAACAGAACTTACCATCGATTTTCACCCTTATTTATAAACAGGAGATATTCTAATACCTCCAAATATATTAAAAACATAGTCACAAGGGAAAAATTTAATTGATATATCTTTATCTCACCAAATTCTTTATTTTTTCCCTGACGAACATAGTACAAGCAGCTCAGAGCTGCTGTTATAGAACACTCAAGATTTGCAGAAGTGGAAAGAAGACCTTCACTGATTTAACTCGGAACATCAGTAGTTGCTTTTTTCTTACTTTGTTGGTTATGGCTTCCTTCATCACAAAAGGATGAGATGTTAAAAGACATGATATGACAGCTATTATGCTGAATTTCTCTTACCCTGAAAAAAGTTGCCCATAATGAAGATACGGCAGTGACATCTGCAGGCTGTGTGTTCATTTGGGACGAAGGCTCCACATGTTCCAAACGAAACAGATGCATATTATGTTCTCTAGGGACTCTCTTACAAATATTTGCCTTTGTATCAGTTTCCTCTCTTCCTTTTCAAAAACAATCTCACTGTTTTTTTTTTTACCTGTAAAGCAGACACTGAATTACATGCTCTCCCAGGAACCACTGCATTTAGGTTGGCGGTTCTTGGTTTTAACACAACTGTCACCACTGACTCCTTGCAATTGATAGAAACCACAATAAGATGCTATGCTAAACAAGGGACAAGAAAACAGTAGGATATGAAAATATCTACAATACTATAGACTATTTCTCTGTGAAGCAGCTCACATGGCCAAACAAGAGTATGAAAGAGAAGACATCACTGTTCTAAGTGCTGTCATTCATTCACCTTGGATCCGAGTGAGAGGATTGGGCAGTTTAATTTCAGAGAAGAGAAAATGATGGTAAAAGATGCATAGAACTGAGTTGGACCTAGTAACTTCACTCTAAGATAAAAGTGAAGGAGATTCAGGGGCACCTGGGTGGCTCAGTCAGTTAAGCATCTGCCTTCCACTCGGGTCATGATCCTGGGGTCCTTGGATCAAGCCCCACATCGAATCAGGCTCCCTACTCAGTGGGGAGTCTGCTTCTCTATCTACTTCCCCCTGCTTGTGCTCTCTCTTACTCTCTCTCTCAAATAAATAAATAAAATCTTTTTTTTTTAAGTGAGGGAGATTTAAAATTCAAAATTCACAAGAAACAGAGTTGACAGAAAGAAGTGATAGACATGATGCAAGACGGCCAGCATAGGTAGAGAGGCTAGTATCCTGGTAAACCAGATGTGCAGCCACAGGGAACCTCTGCAAAGCCTCAACTCACAGAAAAAAGGTCAGACTGAGACAACCTGCTCCTCCCTTCTCCTGCACTGCCCTTTATCATGCTACAGAAGCTTAGTAACCTGGTTTGACAGCTTAGAACCAGGGGTTCTAAGACACCTCAGGTTGTTTAGGCCTAAGAAGTCAGAAGACTTATAAATTTCTGTAATTCTAGTGCTCATTTTGGCAACACATATACTAATAAATTTCTGCAAATCTAGCAGATGCTTTTGTCATATTCACATCTGAAGTCAGAAAGAATCTTTATATCATTATGTAGCCTTTTATGGAAAAATCATTAATTCAATAATACAACATGTTGTCAATTGCTTTTTATAATGATGGCACCACTGAGTAAATAATATTTTAAAACTTATTTTACAGACTGGAAGAAGGCTTACTAACCCTTTGGACTGAGATTGCATTGTTCCCAGGACTAGGTGCAGTGGCCTCAAAACAGAACTGCTGTAACTTTAACAGAGAAGGAGTTAGGGCCATGCTAAGACAGCAAATTTGAAAAGTTGGCAAAGATTTCTTCGAGTGCTCCTTTTTGGCAACAAAATATTATACTTGGTCATGATTTTTTTTTGGAAAGTTTAGTTAAGTCACTATAACTTGTATTTTTGTGTTTTTTTTTTAATTTTTTATTTTTGTATTTTGTGTTTTTTAGAGCAATATTGACATTGGGTGCCTGGGTGGCTCAGTTGATTAAGTATCTGTGTTTGGCTCAGGTCCTGATCCTAGGGTCCTGGGATCGAGTCCCACATCAGGCTCCTTGTTCAGTGGAAGGCCTGCTTCTCCTTCTCCCTCTGCCTCTCCTTCTCTTTGTGCTCTTTTGTTCTAAAATCTAAAAAAAAAAATTGATACATATGTCCTTCTCAGCAGACTCTCTTGTCAAGGAAAGCTCTTGTTTATTTAACTCCCTTTTCTAATGAACCCATATGAATGAATAAAAGTCTAAAATAGTGCAGTAAAATATATCTTCAATCAACCTGCCACAAGTTCATATGATAAACTTACCAGAAACATGAACTCTGGATCAAATGAAAGACAGCTACAGAAAACACTTCACATGTTGACCACAGTGCAGATGAAAGGCAAGAAAAGGCCTGAAAACAATCCTTTTTTGGAATGATGAAAACAGAAGGAAATACACAGGGAGTTCCCCATTTTGGTAATTCCATCTTACTCTTTATATTGGAAATTTCAAGTATAGACAAAGGCAAAGAAAATAACGTAATAAACCAAATGTGTCCATTACTTAGATTTTTAACAATATTCAACTATAAATGAAACAGGAAGAACAGATTTGGAGATTCTCTGGGACTCTGGTGGTAGATCAGTCCCCTACATAAAATTACCTCAGCTTCTATATTTTTATTTATACGAACAACGAAACAAAACCCCACTGCTAAAGCCATTGGGTTTCCTTCACTCATAAAGAATCCTACAAGATATGAGATGAAGCAGGGCAAAGAATATTGGGCAATAATGAGCTGAGATTTAGGTTTTCAGTTTCAGATGAAAGTCAATTGAGATAATTTAATAACCATCCAACCGAAAGTTTGGGGGCCAAGGGGATTTCACAGTCACTCACTTGCCAACGTGAAACTTGCTCTCCTCAAAGCAAGGAAAAGGATAAACTCTGAGGTAGCTTCACAGTTCTAATCAAGGGAGCACATACAGCCCTCTGGCAGATGGTATTGCAAATTTGGCAAACGCTAAGAGAGAGCTTACCCGAATTAAAATTACCAGCTGCCAACTGCTCCTTTTGTCAGCTCACTCCAGATATCACTGCCACCTCCCACGCTCAAAAAACACAAGATCTAACAGAGATTACAAACCACCAATTCAGGCACTAAGTTTAAAATGAAAAGTATCCAGGGAAGCAAAGGAAGAAGTTGAGTGGTATCCTCCAATATTTTTTCTAAGGCAAAATAATGACACAGATAGAACCTCTACTCATGTAGAGTAAAAAGACAATCTGGCTTTTGATCTCTGTAAATACACTGTGTTAAACAAAAAGGACATAGACATTAGAAGTGAAGTTCAAATACAGAATATATATAGAAATTAAAAAAAAAAACCCAAAAACAAAAAAACAGAAGAAGACGTTTGCAAAAGTGTCTTTGTATTCTCAAAAGAATAAGAAGCGATCAATGAAGAGAGTACTGAAGATGTGAAGATGGAAGATATAACAACATGGGGAAAAAGTTATGATGGTGATATCTTTTTCTTATTCTCAAAGTTCCTTCATCTAGCTCCAAGTCATCCTGACAGTAAGTATTCTTTTTCTCTTTCTGGAACTCAGAAGGTTCTGGATTCAGGTAGTCCTTTATTGTAAAGTTTTATTTTTTCCTTGACTAGTTTTTCTGTTCTTCTTGTTCTTTTTTTCTTCTTCAGTTAGACAAATTATAAGTCTTTTGGTCTCTGTGGCCTATATTCCATATCTATCATCTTTTTATGGAGATTAAGAAGAAAAACAAAAACAAAAAAATTTTTAATCATAGATATGAAACTAAGGAAGCACTAAAGAATAGATCTAAGACGAAAAAGAAGAGTATCAGTAACTTTGTGGACAGGCTTGAGAAATGGTGAAAATGGAATGGAAGACTAAAATGGAAATAATTTAGTATAAACAAACAAATAAATAAAATCTGAATCCAGGTAGAAAGATCTTATGTTCTACAAAGGAGGGGAGAATGAATTACTCTCACTCTTCTCCACAGAACATTAGATTCCAAAAGAAAATAGACCATTTGCATAAAAAGCCAAGGGGAAAGTCTATTCTAATAGAATTTAATAACCAGCCAAGGTATCATTTTTAAGATTTAAATAATGGGAAGAAAAGACTCAATATTTGTAGCACTCACATACTCTCTAAAAAAACAAAAACCCATTTAAATAAATAAGGCAGTTCACTTTTTCTTTAATTAACTGAAGTTCATATTCTATTAAATTTCTTCAGTATTTTCCTAGTGATTTTTTTTTTTTCTATTCCAAGATTCTCCTGCATTCCTAATTCACAAAAAACTTTTTGCTTTAAGCTTCTAGTTTTGGGGCATTTTGTTACATAGCAATAGGTAACTAACTATTAATTATAATTGTGTAGCCCCAAATTAGGTATTTCTACTCTACTTGCACCTTTCCTAAGTATTAATTTACTATATCAAGTCCCCTTGGATTTTCACTAATGTTTTGAATTGATTTCGATAAATTGGATGGTTTGAGCATTTTAATTTCTTTAGTGAGCCTTTCTGTTCCGTGACCTCTAACGTGGAGGCTACCATTATATCAAGGCAATTTCCCATCGCAACAGCCTTACTATCAATGGTGGCTGCCACAATTCTCACCAAGTCTCCCTCTCTATTCGGGGCATTAAGTATGTGTAAATAGTTTTTTTTTTTTTAAGGTGCTCAGCTGGTTTGCTAGGAGGGATCTTGCATTTTTACACAGAGCAAATATGTTGAAGAAGCTTTGGAAATAATTTGAAGAATAAGGTGAATTTCCAAAGAAAATTAGAACTTCATGCTGAATGTAAGCAGAAATTGCTATCAGTGCCTAGTCACAAGCTGATCTGCAAGCATTTCTTGATCTAGAGATTGACCCTTGACCCCTTTTCTCAGACTGACTCCTAGGTATAACTGCAGCTGGCCCCTCATTTTGTGTTTCTTCTGACCTCTAGCCACAGTCACAGACTGAAGCTTAACACCGTAACCTGTTTCATAGGTACAGGGTGTCAGGGGTTGTCGTTGGGTTAACATTGCCTAGTCCCATTTCTGGGCAGCTACAACTCAGTTAGGGTGAGGGTTACTCAACTGGTATAGAGGTGGAAAAGAACAATTCAGAAAATAGTGTTCAGATGGCATTTATGGGAAAAAAATAAGTCACTAAACTTGTCAACAAGTGGTTATCGAAGACTTACTAAGTGCCAGGTTCTACCCCAGGTGATAGGAAAATTAAAACAATGACTCAGTTAAAACTAAGACTCAATTAAAATTCAATTAAAACTAAGACTCAGTTCTTGCCCAAAACCTTTGAAACACATTTACTCATGAGTGAAAGAATCAGTTTTTCCTCACAAAGAGAGCACGGTGGAAAGATGACACCATGAGTCAGATGCGAGTAAGAATGCTGATGACTATGCTGGCAGGTGGATAGTAAGTTTTGTGTGGGGCCCCTACCATGTCATGTACTAGAGGGAAATTTTACTTCTTATATAAAAATGAATGTTGGATGTTTTTATGTTTTTAGAGCTTCCATAAAAAATAACCACATGTTTGGCAACTTAAAACGATACCTTTATCATTTCACAGTTCTGTGGCTGAGAGGTCCAGGCATAGCATGGCTTAACTATTTCTCTTTATAAGATTTTTTATTTTTTAATTTTTATTTATTTATTTATTTCAAAAAGGAGATCCCATATTTATTTATTTATTTATTTGAAGACTATTTATTTATTTATTTATCTGACAGACCAAGATCACAAGTAGGCAGAGAAGCAGGCAGAGAGAGAGAGAGAGAGAGCGAGCGAGCGAGCAGGAAGTAGGCTCCCTGCTGAGCAGAGAGCCCAAGCAGGGATCGAGCCCAGGACCCTGGGATCATGACCTGAGCTGAAGGCAGAGGCTTTAACCCACTGAGCCACCCAGGTGCCCCTAAGATTTTTTTAAAAATGTATTTATTTGAGAGAGAGAGAGAAAGAGAGCAAGAGCTTGAGAGAGCACAAGGGGGGTGAAGGAGAGAGGGAAAAGCAGACTCCTCATGAGCAGGGAGCCAGATGGGGGACTGTGGGATCATGACCATAATCGACTGAGCCACCCAGGCACCCTCAGCTGCTTTTCTACTCCAGGTTTCACAAGGCTGAAACCAACACGGCAGTAGGGCTGTATTCATTTTCTTGAGGCTCTGGGATGAATCTGCTTCCCAGTTCATTAAACTTGTTGGCGGTTTTCAGTTCCTTGTGGTGGGGATTGAGGTCCCTGTTTTCTTGCTGGGTGTCAGCTATGGGCTATTTTCAGATTCAAGAGAGTGACTACATTCCTTCATTCATGTCCCTCTTCCATTTTCAAAGACAGCAGTGTTCAGTAAAGTTCTTCTCACCCTGAAGATCTCTCTATCCTCCCCTCCTGCCTAACCTCTCCTGACTTCCACCGCATCTCTCTGACTTTTCTGCCTCCTCCTTTTAAGTGTGTATGTGATTAAATTATGCCCACCCAGATAATCCAAGATTATATTCTTATTTTAAAGTTAGCTTCTTAATAGCTTTTATTATATGTGCACATTTCTTTACCACAATATCTAGCTTAGTGTCTGAATAACCAGGGGCAGAAATATTGATGGTGGGGTGCAAAACATCTATAAAATTTTGCCAAATCTCAACAGAGCTCCTGTGCTGAAAAAAATACCAATTTGTTCCTTAAATACAAAAACCATAGATCACAGATTCTCCCTGGGCTGGAAACTTGCAGAAAATGGGGTGAAATGATGCAAACTCTTATAAATGTAAAAAACTAGAAGATTTTGCTGTTTAAATGTCAGTTCTATTTGCAGCCAGCAATCACAGATGTCAACAATGTGGTTTAAAAAAATCAATACATTCCTGGAGTGATGATCAGTTAAGGGTTATAAATTGCATGTATGGTTTACGAGAAATGAATAGGGAGACTTGCCCAGTATATCGACTATTTTGTCTTTGAAATGTAGCCATCAATTATGAAGGCCTCTTATGCAGAAGTACCAGATTTATGACTGTTTGGAGAAGGAGGGGTATAAGGCTTCACTGAGCTTTGACTTGGGGCCAGAAATTGATTAGTCATTATTATAATCATGTCTTTTGGCTTTATGTGTCAGCAGAGTAAGTGTCTGTACCTTTCTGTGTTTTCCCCTAGGGCAGAGCCAAAAGGAGGTGAGGAGGTAAGGGAGGCCCAGCAGGCTTAGCTAGCCAAGACTTGCCATGAGGCTGCTCACTTCAGGAGGTCAGGCTGCCATGGGAATTTTTATTATAGATGGGAGAAATGAAGGTGCTCATCACTTTCGCCATTGGGAAAACACTTCTTGATTTTTCAGGTTTATATTTTTTCCTATTTGGATAATATGCAGCAGGTCTTCATTAGGGTGAACAGATAGCTTGATAACTTCTCTTTTATGAGATTGACTTGGGAACACATGCCATGGTTTTATAAATCATGAAAATCTGGGCGCAGGATCTTCCCTTTAGAGCCTTAAACAAAATGAAGATATTTTATTTTAAAATACAATTTTTACTTAATAATTTAAAACGTTTTGGTTTGCCTGTTTGTTTTCATTATTAAACAGGGCAATCAATGCCTCTAGCCACCTTCATTCTAGAGTGAGAGTTGGATCAGTGCCGGGGAAGGCAGCAGTGGTCCTGGGGGAGGGACAGCACTGCAAAAACTGGAGCTGATAACGACTGTCTAGGAAACTGGCTAGAAAGTGGGTAATTTCCCGAGAAACTCTAAGGCTAAATGTAACCATGTCTAAAAAAGTGAGTATCACCTCTACAAGGGTGAAACAGTGATCTTATTTTCATTTTTGAGGAGGAGTACTTTCCCACCCTTGAAAAAACTAGGTACATATATATATATACACATATGTGCATGTATAAAATGTGTGTATATACACACATACACATGTGTGCACATGAGTGTGTGAGAAGTTTTGCTCCTACTTCTGACCCCATTTTCTATGGATTCATACCACCACCCCTTGTATTTGAAGGGAGCTATCTTTATTACTGTCTTCTTTATCCTCTACGAGTTTTTCCATGCATATAAAAGCAAGTATTAATATATTGTCTTATCTCCTTTAAAAAATATAATATACTCTGGTCTGTGCCTTTTTGCCCTTTGATAATCATACCTTAGGAATTTTTCTCGTCAGCGCATAAACAGCCTCTACATTTGTTTTTATAGCTACACAGTATGGGTCCTTAGTTCCTCATCTGCATTTCGAAAAAATGAAATAAAACTTTAAACTGCTGGGGCACCTGGGTGGCTCAGTGGGTTAAAGCCTCTGCCTTCGGCTCAGGTCATGATCCCAGGGTCCTGGAATCAAGCCCCGCATGGGGCTCTCCGCTCAGCAGGGAGCCTGCTTCCTCCTCTCTCTCTCTGCCTGTCTCTCTGCCTCCTTGTGATCTCTGTCTATCAAATCAATAAATAAAATCTTAAAAAAAAAAAAACACACACAACTTTAAATTGCTCAGTATTTCACTCCTAGATATATACTAAGAATAGAGTGTACATGGATGTACTACAGGACATGTGATGCTCCTAGATCCTAGTAGCACTATTCTTAAAGCCAAACAGTGAAAATTACCTGAATGTCCATCAACAGAAAAAAAGAGAAATAAATTGCAGTATATCCATGTAATGAAAGACTACACAAAAATTAGAATGAACAATCTACAATTACACAAAATAATTTGAGTGAATCTCACAAACACAAAGCTGATTGAGAGGAGTCAGACACTAGACAGTACATAGTGTATGATTCCATTTATGACAAGAATATAAAGAAGCCAAACTCATTTACATATTTGAAGCCAGGACTCTGTGGAAGAAAGTGGGGGTGGACCTCTTGGTGTGCTGGTAATTACTATTTTCTGATCTGGGCTCTGGGTGCACCGATGTGTTCAGTTACTGAAAACTCATTAAACTATGCATTTACCGTTTGTGGAAATATATTTATGAAAATATATATGGAAATATATATACATTTTGATAAAAAGTTTAAAGAAAAAGGAAGAAGAGGAAAAAGAGCATTAAAAACCAAGTATTTTGGGGGCACCTGGGCAGTACAGTTAGTTAAGCCCCTGACTCTTGATTTTAGGTCAGGTCATGATCTCAGGGGTCTGGGATCAAGTCTGGCATGTAGGTCTACACCCAGCATGGAGTTTGTTTGTCCCTCTCCCTCTGTTCCTCCCCCTGCTCTCTCTCTCATAAATAAATAAAATGTTAAAAACACACACACACACACACACACACACACACACACACAGTATGTTTATCACTCCCTTGATAATTCTATTCGTTTTCTATTATTGCCTGAGCAGATTACCACAAACTTAGATTCTTTAAAAAGCACAAATTTATTATCTGCAACTCTGCAGTTTCTGCAACACAGGCTCTGGTTCTCTGCTCCAGGTCTCACAAGGTTAAAATCCAAGTGTCTTCCTTTGTGGAGGCTCTAGGGGAGAATGTGTTTTCAAATTCAGTCAGGCTGTTGGCAGAATTCATTTCCTTGCAACTGTCAGTCTAAATTCTCCATTTCTTTGTTGGCTTTAGGTCTCTCTTAATCCTTAAGGACATCTATATTCCTTTTGTCCCCTCCACCTTAAACCAACAATGGTGCATATAGTCCTTCTCTGTGACTTTCCTTTCTATCACATCCCTCTTCCTCTTCTCTTCCAGCTTCTTCTTCTTTTAACCAGAGATGGTCATCTAGTTTTAATGTCTCACATAATTATATTGGGTTCACTAAGAAAATACATGGTAATCTCCCCATCTTCATGTCCGTAGTGTTAATTACATTTGTAAAGTTCCTTTTGTCATGTAACCAAATGTATGCAATCTAATGTAGTGCCATGTAACTCTGGTACTCATAGGGATGGACATCTCTCAGGGACCACTATTCTGTCCAATCCAGTGATGCAACCTCACCCTGTCTGAGCTAACAGGAAGTGAAGATATTTCAAAACTCATGGCCTTTTTATACCATTTAACGTGATTTTTCACACATATTGCTGCAGAATGTCAATGTGGTGGGTAAAGAGGTGCTGTCCTACTGTCTCTTGGGAGTGTCATGTAATGTACAATTACCATATTACCTTTTAATCAAAAACATGTAAATTCTGAAACACATCTGATTCAGAGACTGTGAATCAAGGAACTGGTCTTTCCTTGAATAAAGGCACTGTAGTTTATTCTGCTCTCCTGATATATACATTTAGATTATTTCTATTCTTCTCCTCTTATTACTAGTAACAAAAACCAAAAAGCCTTGAACATAGTTAAGTAACAAAAAACCTCGAACATAGTTAATTTTACATTGTATGTAAATGTATTTGTGTAATAAATAACAAGAAGTAAAACTTTAGGATTAAAGGATATATGAATTTTTATTTATTTTATTTTATTATTTTTTTAAATTTTTTATTTTTTATAAACATATATTTTTATCCCCAGGGGTACAGGTCTGTGAATCACCAGGTTTACACACTTCACAGCACTCACCAAAGCACATACCCTCCCCAATGTCCATAATCCCACCCCCTTCTCCCAAACCCCCTCCCCCCAGCAACCCTCAGTTTGTTTTGTGAGATTAATTTTTGATATACATGGCCAAATTGTTCTATGAAAAGGGAGGCATCACATTAATTTATCTTCCTTCCCTTCACGTATGAGGTTTCTGCTTGCTCACAGTTCTGCTCATATAGTTTATAATTAAACTTGTAGATCTTTGCCACTAAGATAGATTCAACACAGTTTTACTTTAATTAATGGACTTTTTGAGAAGTTTTAATTTTACAGAAAAGCTGAGCGGAACATACAGAGTTCCTATATGATTCAATGAAGTTTTAATTTATAATTATTTTATTACCTGAGCACACTTTTAATAGAATGATCATACTGTAGTATGAAGAAAACTGTAACTTCTTTACTATGAAATATTTGTTTATATTCTCCACAATTTTTTTATTGAATTGTTGATATTTTTAAATTGATTTATAGAAAATCGTTTCATATTGGGTATATTGGGTATAAGTTAAAAATGGTTGTTTCCAGATTTGTCTTTTGACTGCTTATGTTACTAGATATTTTTCATTAGAGAAGTGTGTCACTTTTATTTAAAATGTTATTGATATATCTTTCTATAGTTTATTGGTTTTTATCATACTAAGAATTGCTTTTGTAGATTGCTTATATACAGGAATTAGGTATCCAAGTTCTAATTCTGAGCATATACTTTATAAAATACAACATACAAAAGCTAGCTACATTACAGTTAGGGCATTCATTGCATTAATGCAATACTACATGCATTAATATATTAAGGTTTTGTAATTTGCATATTCATAAACCCTATAGCAAGATGGATGAGAATAGCAAGGGAAACAGGTTTACTAATTATACATAGGGCCAACATATGAGGCTTCATTAAGTATTAAAGTCCTGAACAGATGGTATTTGTTTACATTATAGGCATATAACTATCACCATGCTCTTCACTTAAAGAATAAGTCTTTGGGGGTGCCTGGGTGGCTCAGTCATTGGGTGTCTGCCTTCAGCTCAGTTGTGATACCAGGGTCCTGGGATCGAGCCCTGCATCGGGCTCCCTGCTCCTCAGAAAGCCTGCTTCTTCCTCTCCCATTCCCTCTGCTTGTGTTCCCTTTCTCACTGTGTCTCTCTCTGTCAAATAAATAAATGAAATCTTAAAAAAACAACAATGACAAAATAAGAATGAGTCTTCCTCAGAATGCAGGGACCTTGCTCAGATAAGATCTTTTGTTCCAGCTATAATCTTTAATCTTTTCCTAAGTAGCCAGCATGGAAAGACTAAAAGCACCCATAACAGGAAAGTGAAATTGAGAGGAATATATATTTCTGAGCTGGTTGTTTTTATGAAGCTTATGAAAATGTTAGAGAATCAGCAAGTATCTTAAGACAGGAGAAGGAAAAGAATGGAAGAAAGTATTGGGGGAGAATTAACAGGTGTCAGAAGAGAGGAATAAAAGAACAGAAGACGAGGAAAAATTCTGAAGGATCAGCAAATTTTAGATTTGGTGGAAGGAGGAAAAGGGGGAATAAAATCTAGAGGATTTGACAGATATTTTTTAAAAGGGGGGCTCCTAGGTGGCTCAGTTGGTTAAGCGACTGCCTTCAGCTCATGTCATGATCCTAGAGTCCGGGGATTGAGTCCTGCATCAGCCTCCCTGCTCGGCAGGGAATCTGCTTCTCCCTCTGTCCCTCCCCCTTCTCATGCTCTCTCTCAGTCTCATCCTTTCTCAAATAAATAAATATATTTTTTAAAAGGGGAAGAAAGGGAGGAAAATCTTGAAACCTGGAATGACTAGAATTTGAGATTGACATTAAATGTGCATGTAGCCCTGGTACTTGCACCAAGACTCCAGTCATGTACATGGGACTGACTTAGGATATGTACGTTGGATCTGGACTATAGATATGGACCATAAATCTGTACTAAATATGGACACTGGAAGTGGACATTGGACCTTATACCTGCACTTTCCGTAATTTCAAACTTAGACTTTAGATCAAGTCCTGGATCTCACATATTGGACCTTAATGTAAACCTATCGCCTATACTTGGACATTGGAATGGGATATAAGACCTAAAACTTGGTCTGAATTTGTCTAGAACATTGAATCTGACCATAATCATGCCTCATGGTCATGGACTTGGGTGTTCTCCCCTGACATTGACCTAGACATCTCATCTTAGACTTGGAACTTAGTCTGGACCTGGACATAGAACTAGAACCTGGACTTCATTTCAAAACACAGATGTGAAGTTGGATTTTAGAACTTTACCATGATCTTAGAAATTTACCTTGACTTGGAAATTGAATCTATAAATCAGAAATGAATTTGATCTATATCTTAGACTTGGTACTAGAGGTGGACCTTCAATCTGGACGAGATTCAGAGTGGAAATATACCTAGGAATGAAACCTTGGACATGGTCTTTATCCTTATATAGATAAGGACTTTGGACCAACCTTTGTACTTGGACCTAGACTTCACCTTGATCATAGATGCTGACTGTTGACCTCTGATCTGGAAGTCGATTTTGGGCAGAGAACCTGGATCTGCATATTATAGTTTCTTGAATAAAACCTTCAGTTGGAATTTTTATATTTTTTGAACAGGCAATAAGTTACTTTGGATAAGAGTGTCTGAGACTGATCTTCCTCTTATACTGCCTTTTTTTCATAAATGATTCTTTGATTCATCTTAATTTGCTCTAATCATATGAAAAAAGTATGTTAGAAATGAATGTTTTTCTGAGCTCTTTTGGTGTCACTACTAAACATCTATTTCTTAGTTCTAATTGGAAAAAAATTATGAAAATAAGTGCCCTTCGGAATCATATCAACTTGCTGTCTTCTAAGATCAGATCACACCACTCCTGTTTTATCCTCTCAAAATCCTTATACTTCTTCTTCAGGCTCTTGCCATATTATAATTCAATAATTATATTATTGTTTGATTCATTCCTTTATAATTTTGTATATACAAGCTGTCAGCAAACTATATTCAGTGGTCCAAATCTGGTTCACTGCCTGTTTTTATATGGCCTATAAGCTACTTTTTTAATATTTTTAAATGTTTAGAAAATAACCAAAAGAAAAATATTTTGATATTGTAATAATGTTGTATA
The DNA here is from genome assembly GCF_964662115.1 of Mustela nivalis. Lineage (NCBI taxonomy): Eukaryota > Metazoa > Chordata > Mammalia > Carnivora > Mustelidae > Mustela > Mustela nivalis. Next base: position 14,561 of record NW_028135455.1, on the reverse strand, counting down.
GTGGACAGATGGTAACTACACTTATCATGGTGAGCAATGAGTAATGTATAGAACTGTTGAATCAATATGTTGCACACCTAAAACCAATAATATTTTATATTAACTATATTTCAGTAAGAAATAATATTTTGTGACATATAAAAATGATATGAAATTCAGATTTCACTGTTCATAATTAATGTTCAACTAGAATACAAGTGTGTCTATCATTGCATATTGTTTTGGGCTGCTTTCATACTACAATGGCAGAATTGAGAGCAGTATGGCCCACAGAGCCCAAATTATTTACTATCTGGCTCTTTACAGAAGTTTAGGGACCCTTGTCCTACACAGCAAAGATTAAGACCATCTTTGTCATTATTAAGGCTCTATTCAGATTTTAGAGATTTTATATATTTATTTATATTTATTTAAAATATTTTATTGGGACGCATGGGTGGCTCAGTGAGTTAAAGCCTCTGCTTTAGGTTCAGGTCGTGATCCCAAGGTCCTGGGATCCAGCCCTGAATCGGGCTTTCTGCTCAGCGGCGAGCCTGCTTCCTCCTCTCTCTCTGCCTGCTTCTCTGCCTACTTGTGATCTCTGTCTGTCAAATAAATAAATAAATAAATAACCTTTAAAAAATATTTTATTTATTTATTAGAGAGAGAGAGGGAGCACATGAGTGGGGAGTGGAGGGGCACAGGAGGAGGGACAAGTGGACTCCCTGCTGAGCAGGGAGCCTCATGCTAGGCTTGATCTCAGAACCCTGGGATCATGACCTGAGGGGAACCAGATGCTCAACTCAACCTACAAAGGACCCAGGCACCCCTATTTATTTATTTATTTATTTTAAATATTTTATTTATTTAGTTTGAAAGAAAGAGGGAGCAATGAATGGGGGGAAGTTGGGAGGGGTAGAGGGAGAGGGAGAAGCAGGCTAGCAGGCTCCCCACTGAGCAGGGAACCCTGGGATCTTAACCTGAGCTGAAGCCAGATGCTTAACTGACTGAGCTACCTAGACACCCTCAGAATTTAGAGATTTTAAAACATGACAAATTACACATCTTAAAATCAACTTAATGTGGTAAATCACCAATATAGGAAAGGATTCATACTTTTGAAATAGTTGGATAAGTATATACTACACTGCAGTTAAAATCAAAGAATTAGAACTATTTATCTCAAAGTAAATTTTAAAACTTAAGGCTAAATGAACAAAAAAATTCTAGGAGGTTATATAAAATATGACACATAAATGTAAATCTAAAAGATGACATAATACTATATAGAGCTGATATATCTATACATAATAAATTCTCAAAAATGTAAATTGGGAGGATTAGAAAATTCCTAATGGAGAACTAAGAAGAAGTGAGAATTACAGAAGTAAGAAGTAACTGCTATGCTATTTCTCATTGCTTCTTCTGTCTGCTTTTTTATTTCTTAAAAAAAATAAAGATGTGAAGATTGCAAGTGATATCATTGCTGTTCATTCTCGATGGTGAATACATAGATGTATACTAAGTGTTTTCTCTTTTGTAAAAATAATTCATAGTAAGAAGAAAAGCAACACAGCTATGAAACCATTGCTGGTTTTTATTTTCATTTGCTGCCAAAAGAAATATGTACTCTGGAAATGTATTTCAGATCTGTAGAGTTGCCATCAACAAACTGATTATAACTGATGGTAATCAGAAACATGATCTTAATTTTTTCCCAAATGAAGAATATTTTTGTATTATGACTAATTTATCCTAAAAGAAAATAAATAACAAACAATAGCCTTTATAAAATACACAATAAATATATTAGAAGAACTAACATGATACACAACAGGGAACTGTTCTAAAACCAATGTGAGGCACTGAAACTAAATAAAAATCGACAGTTTCCTAATAAAAAGTTTATTGTCCGCAATAACTGCACAGGTGATAAAATGTTACAGTTCATTATTTATATATGATTAACTAAGTACCAGCAGCTATCAGCTCTCCAGGGCTCTAACAACTTCCCTCATCAGCCGCAGGGACATGGAGGTTTGGCTGGCCTGCTCTGTTTCACAAAGTGTGTGGGACATCATTTTACTCCTTTCTCATTTGTTCTGACAGACTTAGGATAAGGTGAAAGGACCAAAGTAGCATCCCAGGTATTTGGTTAATATATCCCAATGGGCTGTGCTTTGGTGATAAATCTCCAATAAAATATATTTCAAGGCTATTTTTGACAAGGGCTCTGCTGAGGAACTCTTCCAGGAACTCTTCATTTTCACCATCCTTGGAAGAAATATTCCAGATTCCTGCAAAGTGATCATTTCCCCCTTGTATTAATTCCAAGAATAACCATGCTAAGGCATATCTGCAAATACTGTTGGACTTGGAAGTTGACAGGTATAAAAAGTAGAAGTTGGATATTGTATCTTTTGGCAAAGAAAACTTCTTAAAGCTCAATCTTGGTTATTCCAAGAGTAAGATTCCTCTCTCACCACCAAGAAGTGGTTGGTAAATAACCTAAAACCAGCTTTTTAAAGATAGCATTTAAGCAAATTTCTCAGTGTCTGATTAGTGGGGACTGTTAGGAAGAACAATTACAAATAAAACAACAACTAATTTTTACTGAGTTTAGTGAGCTGTCATATGAAGCAAAAGTCTTATATTAAAGTTAAGGATATTATAACCTTAAGGTTTATTATAAGTATAACATTACTTCAATTAAAATAGAAACAAAACTGAGTTTTAGTAACTTCTCATAGGACGATCTGAGTTTAACTGCATTTTACCTAATAAGATTCAGGAAGACAGGAAATCAACTACAGCTTGAAATGGAGAAGAGAAATTTTGGAGAGTGCCTATAATTCCACCTCTTACAGATAAATGAACGACTCAAAGAGGTTTTCCATCTTCAAAACTATCGAAGCTCTGCTTTGAGAGTCTGATGATCACTCTTTTTATCTCTGAAGATATTAATTTTTCTGCTTGGACACAGAAAATCAATTACTGCATTGTTTTTCCTTGTTTTTATTTGTTAACTGTTTACATATCCAATTGTTAAATAATTACTTACAAAACTTTTTTTTAAATTTTTTATTTTTTTTAATTAATTTATTTATTAAAAAAATTTTTTTTTAATAAACATGTATTTTTATCCCCAGGAGTACAGGTCTGTGAATCGCCAGGTTTACACACTTCACAGCACTCACCAAAGCACATACCCTCCCCAGTGCCCATAACCCCAGCCCCCCTTCTCCCAACCCCCCTCCCCCCAGCAACCCTCAGTTTGTTTTGTAAGATTAAGAGTCACTTATGGTTTGTCTCCCTCCCAATCCCATCTTGTTTCATTGATTCTTCTCCTACCCACTTAAGCCCCCATGTTGCATCACCACTTCCTCATATCAGGGAGATCATATGATAGTTGTTACAAAACTTTAATATTTTATTTGAGTTTGTAAAATTTATTTTTAATATATATTTTATATGGATCAACATGAATATTGTTCTATATTATGCTATTTCTAGTGTATGGTAATGACAAGAAAAATACCTATATGTTATTATTGATATTGAACATATAAATTAAAACTATAACTTTCTATCTGGAAAATTTTAAACATATAAAAGATGGAAAGAACAGTATAAGCTCCTACATCTTACACTTAGATTCAGTAATTGTTACCAGATTGTAATTAATTTGCTTTACTTCCTGCTCCTTGACCTCTCCTCCCTCCACACACATTTTCTTGAATAATTTGAAAATAAGTTGTATATATCATGACATTTCATCTCTAAGTACTTCACTATAAATATCAGAAGCATAAGAAAATTCACTAACTATAATACCATTATCACAAGAAAAAAATTTAAAATCCTGGGATTATCAAATATCAGCCCAAATATTCATATTTCACAGTTGTCCCTGAAGTGACTTACTTTATTAATCAAGACCCAATTAAAACTTACTCATTTGATTAGGTTGCTTTATCTCTCTAGGTTATATTAATCTAAAATGGATTCTTTGCTCCACTACACGGAGTTTCTCAAGAATCTGAGAACATACTCCTTTCTAGACTTGTAACTACGGTTATTCACTTTTTCTCAAGTAATTCTTTTAATGTAGTAAGATTATTTCTCAATCATCTTAATTACCATATTTGCATGATATATTACTTTTATACTTTTTAAACTTAAATTTCCACTGAGCTCTCACTATAGTTATGGCTTTAGGTACATATTTATATACAAAAATATATACATATTTTTTTATGTATTTTGTGGCCTAATGCTTTCTTTTTCCTTTTTCACAAAAGAATCTGTTAGCTACATTTCTTACTAGATTATTTGTGAGTTCTACTGACTTCAGTGAGGACATGAATTAATTATGAGCTTAACTGAGTGAGCTCATCACCAATCCCTACCATAGACACTTACACACAATCTGGCCTAAAAACCTATTGTGAGAGTCAGGGTCTGTAGAAAATCCCAGGATAACTTTGTCCAGGACTGGCCAGACTAAACCTGAAACACACAGTATGAGCCACAGGTTTCTCGCTATTGCCAAAATTGCCAACTCAGAAATAAACCTGATGGAGGAACTTTTCTCAGTATCTCTACATGACACAGGACCCACTCCCAGTAAGAATGTAACAGAAATAAATGTCTTTTCATCTACAACCAAATGATAGTCTTGCAAGGGAGGCTGTTAGCAGCCCAGGGGTGAGAGCATCTTGACGTCGCACTTCTCAGATGCAATATGGGAAGATGTCTAAAATTTCATCCAGTTCCTGCTCTGACCCTTCTTTAATCCTCATTTTTTTCCCTTTGGTTCTGCATCATTTGACTCTAATCCTTCTTATGCTCTAATCTGTATTGCCTCTTATTCTATTCCATTGTAATTATCCATCCGGGAAGTTCCATCTCTCAGGAAACTAGCAAGGCAAGTTTAAGCATCTGATTTTCCATGGTATCTTGGCTCAACTATTGAATCCCAAGATGATTCTCAGTTTTCTTTGAAATTAGCCACCATGTTTAAGAGGCAACCCTGAAATATCATCCCCACTCTTGCCTTTAGTTCCTTCTATGCTCTTACCTATGAGACCTGTGATACTTGTGATTGCCATACTTGCCTCTACCTATTATCCAAAATTATTTAATTACACAAGATAGAAAGAAATACATATGTTTGCCTATGGAAGGGAGTTCTTGAGATATCAACCATAGAATTACTCCATTAGGTGTTCCCCCTTTTTAATACTACAATTTGTACCAACAGCCCTTAACACAGAAGAGGCAGGGAAAGAACAAACTTCACCTGTTCCTCAGGAAAGTGCTGACCTGCTAACAGGAAAGAAGAAAAATCTGCAGCAGTTCCCACACTATGCTGGGAAGAGACTCCTCCCTGTGGTGGCAATCTGCTTGAACCAATGCCAAGTACCTCCCATGACCCCTTATCCCCTCAACAACACTGTTACTCATTTCAAGGGCCCCTCCTTGAAATCTTCTTATAAAAATCCAATCTTCTCTGACCTGACAAACCATTGCAAATCCCTGCAAGACAGGTGAGTAGAACCTGAGAAAAGATGAGACCTCCTGGCAAGGGTTTTACTCTACATATTGGGGGAAAGGTACAGGAGAATTGCTGTCAGACACAGAGGAGCTCTGATCTCAGCACAGCTGGGTTGGCAGTTCTCATGGTGTAGGAGAGAGTACAGACTTTCCAGTTCTTTCCAGAACTATACAAGGGGACAGATGTCACTGGGATCAATTTGTTCCTAGGGGACTAAACAGTGGAAAGACAAGGAAGAGGAGGGACATCTCTGCATGCCCTCTCTCCAATCACGCTTTCCTTAGTGATCTCTGATTGCTTTCTCAGATCCCAGACATGATGCTGCCTCCCACAGCCCTCCACAGCATGTCCTGGATGCTGCTTTCCTGCCTCATGTTCCTGGCTCAGGTCCAAGGTGAGCTCTCACTGTTTCTCGGATGGGAGGCTTGTGACTGCTCAGGGCCAAGAAGAAGAGGAAGGCTCCCGTGGTAGTGGTGGCATAAATCCCCACACAAAGAAACTGCCTAGAATTTGTCTGTCATCACTCCTTCCTTCAGGGTAACCAGGGGTGGCAGGCGTCCCAGTGGTCCTCTAGCCCTGTAAGGAGGTCATTTCCTTAGTTTTGCCTTAGCACTCTAAGTTTTGTTGATAGATGAAAGAGGAAAAGTGTGAAGGGTCAGTAATGAGATACAGTGAAGGAGAATGAGGACCCAGGGCAAGGATGGTCAGCCTAGAGTGGGGGAGGGTTGGACTTAGAAGAAGGATGAAAGAAAAGAAGATTCCTCATTTAGTGGGGTCGGTTCAAGATCCAGAAATCCTGAGAGTGTTGGCAATGGAGAGAGGCAGTCAGGACTTTGGCATCACTTCCCCAAGCACTGGCCTCATACGTATTCCCTTGGGCCAACTCCTTACCCTGGTCCCCACTGTCCTATTTACTTCTTCCTTCTCTTTGGTTTCCTTCCACCCTAGGTGAAGACTCCCAGAATGATGTGCCCGCTCCACGGATCAGCTGTCCCAAAGGCTCCAAGATTTATGCCTCCTACTGCTATGCGTTCTTTACGTCACCAAAATCCTGGGTGGATGCTGATGTGAGTACTTGGATTTTCAGTTAGAGGTTTTAAGGGAAAATACATTAGAGACCTGAGGAGGGGGTGGGTTCCATTCTCCAGAATTTCTTGGGCACAAGATTGAGCACACACATCTTTTGCATATATACCCCTGTCCCCTATCTCTGCTCTGCCCTCCACCCAGTGATGTCTCAGTCTTCCTCTGAGTCTCTCCCTTCCCCACACAGTTGGCCTGCCAGAAGAGGCCCTCGGGACACCTTGTGTCTGTGTTCAGTGGGGCTGAGGCATCCTTTGTGGCCTCCCTGATCAAGAACAGTGCGAACACCTACTCAAATATCTGGATTGGGCTCCATGACCCCACAGAGGTATGAACTCATCTTCTCTTCCTAACTCTCACATTGCTATTACCCCCCAGGCTCACTCCCTGTTCCTTGTGCCTGTCCTTAAAGAGCCCTGGAGCTCAGAGATCATAAGGGGGAAAGGGAGGGCTTTGCATCAACTGAACAGCTGAATTCTGTGCAAATCCCTTATCTCCAGCTGAGGTGAATCTGCCTCCTGTCACACTTGTACACAATTTGCACGTGAGGCTTTATACTTCAGTTTTCTGAACTTCACAGAGGCTGCACATATTGTGTTGAGGGAATCCTATGTGAAGATAGGATCCATTTTTGTTCTATAGGACAGACATTGTCTTTGGGGTTCAGGGTTAACCACAAATGCACCACTAATTGCTGTTCAGCCAGGAACATGTTGCTCTGGGTGGTTCTGTAGGTCTTTGTCATTAATGGTTTGGGAATTTGCCAATAAGAGCAGAGAGTTAGGAAGAGTTTCCCAGAGGAGAGCTCTGGCTCCAGGGCAACATCTAGATGAGAGAGCAAATTTGGTGATGCTGGGGAGGGGTCCATGTCAGAACTCTGATGGCCATTCAACCTCACCACACTTTATCTTCTATAGGGCTATGAGCCCAATGCAGGTGGATGGGAGTGGAGTAGTGGTGATCTGCTGAATTACCTTGCCTGGGAGAAAGACCCCTCCACTATTGCAAACCCTGGCTATTGTGGGAGTGTGTCAAGAAGCACAGGTATGTATCAGAAGAGCTACTTCCTACCCAGAATTTTCCATCCTCTTTTTTCCCATTTCTTGGCATGACCTTCAGAGGATCCTTCTGAGCAAGAATTGTAGTGTTGGTTTGTCTTCCCACATTCCCTTTCATCTCTCCTTTCTTTGAGTCTCCTTCTTCTGGTGGATACTGGGGAGGATGAGAGAGAGGCTTTGGATCCTAGACCAGAATCTGGGATGCCTCTCCCTTGGGTTCAAGAGCTCCACCAGCTACATCTACCTGAGCTCCTTTTTCTCTCTAGGATATCTGAGATGGAAAGATTACAGCTGCACTACAAGGCTACCCTATATCTGTAAGTTCAAGGGCTAGCTCTGAAGAGATGTTGGGAGCCGGAGTTTTGCATGCAACTCATCATGGACTTGGGACCAAGTGTAAAGTCTACCACCGAAGAAAATATTCTCCTATACCTCTAAACTTGACCATCTCATAATGACCTTCCCTACTTCTCAGCCCCATTTCAAATCCCTCTGTGTTTTCCATAATTTAACTTCCAAATGGCAAAATTAAAAAATAAAGAAATTTAATCTGTAATTGCCTCTCTTGTGTACTTCTGACTCAAAGAAAAACTCTGAGGAGGAGGAAGTTGGTTGGGAGGGAGATTCTGTGGGTCTTCTTTTTGCACATTTTCACCCTAGTTTCTGGAAAATTGACTTAATTTGCATTGCTACCAGCATGTTACTGATGGGGTATTTCAGTACTGTTCATGTAGGATTTGGGTTGTGCACATTGTGCACACATTTTGCTGTGCACAGACTCCTCCAGGTCTCTGATGGTATGATATAACCAGTCTAGAGGTTCAGATGGTGTTTAGAACAGTACTTCTTAAATTATCAGAGTGAAGGAAAATGAATAGGTTTCATTAATTTTTTTTTTTATCACCTAGACATTCTTTTAATTAACAGAAAGTGTTTCACCCTCTGAGTCTACCATGACATTTCTTGCCAGACTCCTATGGATGGATATTTAAGTTGTTTACAGTTCTTTTTTTTTTTTTTTGGTTGGTTATTATTTTTTTTAAATTTTTTTATAAACATATATTTTTATCCCCAGGGGTACAGGTCGTTGAATCGCTAGGTTTACACACTTCACAGCACTCACCAAAGCACATACCCTCCCCAATGTCCATAACCCCACCCCCTTTCTCCCAACACCCCCTCCCCAGCAACCCTCAGTTTGTTTTGTGAGATTAAGAGTCACTTATGGTTTGTCTAGGTTTCATTAATTTTTGAAAAATAGACTATGTATAAATCTAAAAATTAAATTGATAATATAGATAACCAAAATGTAGACGTAATTTTTTGTCAGTTTTGACAGACATATGAGTGATCTATCAAATTATTGTAAAATTTTGGGGCAGAGGAGTAAAGATGGCAGAGGAGTAGCAGGCTGAGATGACACTAGGTAGCAGGAGATCAGCTGATAGTTATCAAACCATTCCGAACACCTACAAATCCAACAGGAGATCGAAGAGAAGAGCAGCAATTCTGGAAAAAGAAAATCAACCACTTTCTGAAAGTGTTTTTTCTTGTAAAAATTTTGAGATACATTTTCTTCTAATAGATCAAAATATACCTGAAATCTAGCATAGGGTTTGTTCTAGTCTTCATCCTGGGTAAATTCTCTCCACTTTCTTTTTCTTTCTTTTCCAAACCAACTTATCTTATCAACTCTGTTTTTAGAAATTAAAAAAAAATTTTCATCTTTACAGTCATATTCCATCCCTTCATTGTGTTTGCCCTTATTCTGAGTGTGTGTATGTATGTGTGTGTGTGTGTGTGTGTGTGTATTTCTTTAACATTTTGGGAGGTAGTTTCTTCTGAAAGACCAAAATACTCCCAAAATTAAGTGGGTAGTTCTGTTCTATTCACCAGCCTAATATATATATTTTCTTTAAAAAAAAAACCACATTTTTGAATTTCTTTTTACCCTTTTCCTTCTCCCAATGATTAGTGGTCTCTTATGATTTGGTTAACACATTTTCTGGGGTCTTTGTCACCCTTTTAGCATTCTATTCTTTCATTCATATATTCTTATCTAAATAAAATACTAAGACAGAAAAATGCACCATAAATAAATAAATAAATAAATAAGAACAAGAGTCAGTACCAATGGCTAGGGATCTAATCAATACGGACATTGGTAATATATCAGAACTAGAGTTCAGAGTGATGATTCTCAAAGTGCTAGTTGTGCTCAAAAAAGACATAGAAGATATTATAAAAACCCTTTCTGGAGAAATAAAATCCCTTTCTGGAGAAATAAAAGAACAAAAATCTAATGAAGCGGAAATCAAAAAAGTTATTAATGAGGTGCAATAAAAAATGGCGGCTCTTACTGCCACGATAAATGAGGCAGAAGAAAGAATTAGTGATATAGAAGACCAAATGACAGAAAATAAGGAAGATGAGTGAAAGACAAATAACTACTGGACCATGAAGGGAAAATTCGACAGATAAGTGACACCATAAAACGAAACAGAATAATTGGGATTCAAGAAGAAGAAGAAATAGAGAGAGGGGCAGAAGGTATATTGGAGAGAATTATAGTATAGAACTTCCCTAATATGGCAAAAGGAGCAAGCATCAAAATCCAGAAGTCACATGGAAACCTCAAAATCAATAAAAATAGGTCCACATCCCATCATCTAATAGTAAAAATTACAAATCTTAGTGAAAAAGAGAAAATCCTGAAAGCTGCTTGGGACAAGAAGTCTGAACATACAATGGCAGAAATATTAGATTAGCAGCAGACCACAGAGATCTGGCAGGCCAGAAAGAACTGGCATGATATTTTCAGAGCACTAAATGAGAAAAATACGTAGCCAAGAATACTATATCCAGCTAGGCTATCACTGAAAATAGAAGGAGAGATAAAAAGCTTCCAGGACAAACAAAACCTAAAAGAATTTATAAACACCAAACCAGCTCTACAGGAAATATTGAAAGGGGTCCTCTAAGCAAAGAGAGAGCCTAAAAGTAGTAGACCAGAAAAGAACAGAGACAATATACAGTAACAGTTACCTTACAGGCAATACAATGGCACTAAATTCATATCTCTCAATAGTTACCATGAATGCAAATGGGCTCAATGCCCCCAAGCAAAAGACACAGGGTATCAGAATGGATAAAAAAACAAAACCCATCAATATACTGTCTCCAAGAAACTCATTTGAGACTCAAAGACAACTCCAGATTTAAAGTGAGGGGTGGAAAACAATTTACCATGTTAATGGACATCAAAAGAAAGCTGGGGTGGCAATCCTTATATCAGATAAATTAGATTTTAAGCCAAAGACTATAATAAGAGATGAGGAAGGACACTATATCATACTCAAAGGGTCTGTCCAACAAGAAGACCTGACAATTTTAAATATCTATGCCCCTAACATGGGAACAGCCAACTATATAACTGTGGAGAGCCATGCAGCAGAAGCTGGGAGTCACGTACTAGGCGAGGCTTGAGGAGAAGGGCAGGTGAATGTTTATGTGGGAGCGCTCCAGGGAACGCACAACCTGTACTGAAGTATCGGGACTAGTATAAGATTAACCAGGGACCATGGGAACGGCACAAAAACAGAGTGAACAATAAGTTTCGGGGGCTCACGTCAGTAGGCACGAGCTCCCCGCATGATCTGGATTGAAGTCATCTGTATCCCTTCTGATTGGATGTTATAGTAGTTGTGTTATGTGGTGATTGGTTGCTTTCTATCCACTGTGTTCTATAACTTGGGGCTATAATCGGCGTACGGGGTCCCGGGGCTGAAGATTGTCAATAAAGAAGTTTGCCACTCACCTCGTCTGCGGGTCGTTCTTGCGGGCCGAGAGCGACATCTGGTGCCGAAACCCGGGACCTGAGACGCCGGACGCAGAACGAGGATTGAGGTAAGAGCAACGATAAGGAAAGTGTGCACCTATTTCTGTCTATTGACAGGGAAGTTCCCTGAAGACGATCGGAGGTTAGGTTGTTTATAAAGTTCTTCGGGGACGATAAGAGGTTCCCCGTAGACAATAAGACGTAAAGAGGTTAGTGAAGTTCTACGGGGACAATAAGGTAAAAGTTTCCTCGGGATGAGGAACGATTTTAGTCATTAGAAGGTTCTCTGGGGACGATCATAGACGTAGCAATTTAGGCTCCACAGAGACTATAGTAACAAAAGATTTCCAGGAATGGGAAACGAGCTTACCAGATATAGGATGGAGGGCCCTTTAAGAGATATCCTTAAAGCAAACGGCACTCCTTTAAAAGCAAAAACAGCCCGCGCTTTCTTGAAAGAGGCAGGGGAGATTGCCCCCTGGTTTATAGAAGAAGGACTCTTGAACATCTCAATGGGAACATCTGGGGGAGGATTTGAGGCAAAGCCCCACCGTTACTGCCGGCACTCTCGCCATGTGGTCCCTGGTGAAAGTATGTTTGCATTCCCCCCGAGAGCCCCTGCAGCGAGCAGTAATACAGGGAGGGGAAGTTTTTGAGCAAGTGAAAGAAGAATCCCGTAAGGGCTCCTCCCGAAACTCTGACTCCGAAAGCGAAAGCTCAGAGGGGATTACGCTGCTTCCACATTCTAACCCCACAACGCCACCCCATGAGTGGCCCCCGCCTTATAAGCCCAGCTGCACCAAGACGTGCTATTGTTTCATTTTAAATTTCCTCACGGTTGACAGAGATGGCATTTCGGCCGCGGAGCGGCATTGGGGCCAACAGAAAACGCAGCAATCTATGGTGAAATGGAAAGATGTCCTTACTGGCTTATGGAAAGAGCCCGACCCGGTGCTTAGGCGGCACCGAGGTTCCCTTTGTATTTTCCCGCAGGATGCGCCCGCCCCACTCTGGGTACCGGAACGCCTCACCAGGCTGGTGGCCACGGAGCCTGTGGAGGATGCTGGTGATGGTGATGATAGCGACGATGACTGTCCTGCAGCCTGTTCCCACGAAGGCGGAGCCGGTTCAACTGTGGCCGAGACAAGAGACTGCCCAGCTTCAGACCCTTCTTCAAATGGCTCAGCATAGAGTGCATTCTTCTCACCCGAACTCATGTTTGCTACTGACGCTTATTTTAATGCAACACGTGTTGGCAATCCTCCTCATGCCGAGTTAACTGTTGCTCAGCTTGCTGAAAGCTTCGTGAGCTCTTTGTTCTCTCACTTCCCTTCCCTGACGCATGCATGGTATGATATAGGCTCTATTATAGGAGTGTTAATACTTATGCTTTTATTCATGTGCCTCTTTCCCTGTGTGGTGAAATTCATGCTTATAGAATTATACAAAGTGCGAGCTATTGTGCGGAATCAGCAACGGGCTGCTCGTGACAAAACTACACGGCAACCTTGATTATGGGTTGCTCCCACCATAGCTAGTACCCTGCTGCCTCAAGCGTCTCAAAACTGGCTTTGCTGCCTAAAAGGAGCTAGTAATTGATGCCTCCCCCTGAATATGGCCCTGTATGCTGGGTCGGTAGCCAAAGACGGGTAAGACTGATCCCTCACCTTAGCAACCTAAGACAGGGGCTCCTCGGTGAAGGGGAGTACCTGATGACGGGTAAGCATGTGTGTTGAGGATTGGCAACCTAAGACAGGCACGATCCCTGCCATGTAATAAATAAAAAAGGGGGAGCTGTGGAGAGCCATGCAGCAGAAGCTGGGAGTCATGTACTAGGCGAGGCTTGAGGAGAAGGGCAGGTGAATATTTATGTGGGAGAGCTCCAGGGAACGCACAACCTATACTGAAGTATCGGGACTAGTATAAGATTAACCAGGGACCATGGGAACGGCACAAAAACAGAGTGAACAATAAGTTTCGGGGGCTCACGTCAGTAGGCACGAGCTCCCCGCATGATCTGGATTGAAGTCATCTGTATCCCTTCTGATTGGATGTTATAGTAGTTGTGTTATGTGGTGATTGGTTGCTTTCTATCCACTGTGTTCTATAACTTGGGGCTATAATCGGCGTACGGGGTCCTGGGGCTGAAGATTGTCAATAAAGAAGTTTGCCACTCACCTCGTCTGCGGGTCGTTCTTGCGGGCCGAGAGCGACATATAACCCAATTAATAACAAAGTCAAAGAAATACATAGACAATAATACAATAATAGTAGGGGACCTTCACACTCCCCTCACTGAAAGGGACAGATCATCTAAGCAAAAGATCAACAAGGAAATAAAAGCCTTAAATGACACACTGGACCAGATGGACATCACAGATATATTCAGAACACTCCAACCCAAAGCTACAGAATACACATTCTTGTCTAGGGCACATGGAACATTCTCCAGAATAGATCACATCCTGGGTCACAAAGCAGGTCTTAACTGGTACTAAAAGATGGGGATCATTCCCTGCATATTTTCAGACCATAATGCTCTGAAGCTAGAACTCAGTCACAAGAGAAAATTTGGAAAGAACCCAACTACATGGATGCTAAAGAGCATCTCTCTAAAGAATGAATGGGTCAACCAGGAAATTAAAGAAGAATTGAAAAAATTCATGGAAACAAATGATAATGAAAACACAATTGTTCAAAATCTGTGGGACATAGCAAAGGCAGTCCTGAGAAGAAAATATATAGTGATACAAGCCTTTCTCAAGAAACAAGAAAGGTTTCAAATGCACATTCTAACCCTACACTTAAAGTTGCTGGAGAAAGAACAACAAAGTAAGCCTAAACCCAGCAGAAGAAGAGAAATAACTAAGATCAGAGCAGAAATCAATGAAATAGAAACCAAAATCAATATAACAAATGAATGAAATTGGGATCTGGTTCTTTGAAAGAATTAATAAGATTGATAAACCCCTCGCCAGACTTGTCAAAAAGAAAAGAGAAGGGACCCAAATTAATAAAATCATGAATGAGGGGTCCCTGGGTGGCT